>NC_142939.1:31490651-31510651 GCF_046866305.1 Octopus bimaculoides
TGTGCTTATGTATGCCATTGTCTCTAACAGTACAAATTCAATGTTGCCCCGATATGTCAGCCGATGTAATTAATTATAAAACGTATAATTGTAATTTTAGTAGGCACTAAGCAAATGAGGTCTTTTCGTCTAATTTCAATAAAAAACTAATAATTATACGTCAGAGCATAATTTGTATCTCAATTAACATTCGTAAAAGTTATTAGCGTCAACTCTCCGATAATTTATAAAATATAGACCTACATTTGTTGAGAAAGCTTTAGAATAGATAAAAGAAAATTATGACGAAGTGGAGACATACAATAAATCGTCATTATGGCAAAAATAGAAAAAAGAAAGCTAGCCTCAACACATTGGTAGTTACAGAAATGTCGGAAGAATCGAAGTGATTTAGATACATTTTATAATTTTTGAAAGGACCGGAATAATATTCATAATTCAGCTTAATGCACTACGTTCGTGAGCGTAACAGACACATATATATGATCCACCGAAGTCCAATCCTCTTGCCATCAATATAATGATATGTAGACATACATATATATATATTCATACATATACATGTGTGTGTCTGTGTGTACGCTAGTGTATATGTATATATATATATATATATATATATATATATATATATATATATATATATATATATATATATATATATATATATATATATATATATATATATATATATATATATATATATATATATATATATATATATATATATATATATATATATATATATATATATATATATATATATCGTTTTTGTATTTGGTTTGCACGATTCTTTATGTGAATTCCTGTGTTGAATTATAATTTGCTGTCCGAGAAAAGATATTTCTTTCAGTGCCTTATCAATTTGACACACTCATTGGTCTGATTTCCACTCATTTATTTAATTCTACTAAAATTTTCGTTGCTTCTTTTAACCTTTTCAATAGTCGTTGACTCTATCCGTTATCGTAACTGCATTCTTTTTTGTTTGCGTTTGTGTGCATGCGTGGGCGTCAGTGTGCGTACATATACATATATGTATGTATGTATGTATGTATGCATGCTTGCATGCATGCATGTATGTATGTATGTATTATTATGTATGTATGAGTATGCATGTGTGTGTGCGTGTATGTATACATATGTGTATGCATGTATAAACGCTTGTATGTGTGTATGCAGGTATGTGTGTATATACTTTATATATGTATAGGTCTTGGCGAGTTTGTCTAAAACAATCTAAAATACAATTGATCTAAATGCAAGTTGTTTAAAGCAATTTGGTTAAAACACAATCTGACTAAAAAATAAGAATTGTTTCTTTTGTATGAATTCGTATATTTTATTCATAATTTATAATTCTTTTGGTTTATAGCTAGCTGTTAAATATTTATAAAAACCTTAGGATTATTTCAATTCAAAATGCGTAAAAAAAGATAGTATTTACTGAGAGGACTTAAACAAATCTTAAAATGAAATGTTATGTGCTATACCACGAACGTAATCAAGAATATGTTGTGGATCAAAATTTGTACAAGATATTTTATTCGTTTTGCAGTATCTAGATAGCACTTCTTTGGAGGTTCTGATTCCATTCCACCAATATACTCCTCGATGCAAATCTCGCTTAGACATTTGTTTTTTTTTTTGTTTGTTTGTGAAATGTTGATAAATATCCAGATGTCGGGGTGATAAGACCCAGCTTGAATTTCGCATGCTCGATGCCATCCTTCGACAGAGTTATTTGTTTTGAGCAAATCATCAAGAACTCTCAAATACATATAGTTCTATATTTAACATTCTATGTGCCCAAGGACATATGGCGTAGTGGTTAAGAGGGCGGCTACTAACACCAAGATCCCGAGTTCGATTCCAAGCAGTGACCTATACGATAATAATAACATTACCTTAGGAAAGAGAACCCAGGTTCAAAATTACCCCAAGACACCTGAAGAAGGCTGGAAGGTATATCAGCCGAAACATATGTATATATATATATATATATTTGTACATAACTGCAAGCAAGATTTATACCTTTTTCATATTTTCCGATAATATTCTTTTGATATAATTCCAATTAATAAAAACGAGATGTGAATTGCCTTACTGGTTCTGAAATCCGATCACATATATGCATTCATCATTAGCATTCTCACAAAGACTACATAAAGCCCTCACCAGTAATATGCATGTATACTAGTGTGTATGTTTGTGTGTGCGTGTGTGTGTGCGTGCGTGTGTGGGCGCGTCTTTATACGTGGATGTATGCTTACGAGATAAAATTGTGTGTGTTTGCATACATAGCGTCGACATATTTTATGATATCTCTTACAAATGGAAGAAGTATAAATAAAATGGGGAAAACAAATGTCTATTTCAAGACAAGCAGAGAATGACGAAAAAATATAACTAAAGACGATTGGAAATCACAATGAACGGTAAAAAATATCAGCGGGCAAACAAAATGAGTAAAGTGGATAGTACAAAAATTAGATAAATGTGATAATAAAATAAGATCATAGTGATAATAAACTGTGTACGGATAGAATGAAATTATATGCGATTGTGAGGTGACAGCAAAGCAATACAATCAGAATGGGAGGAACACACGGCAAATTTTAATTTAAGTGAAGGAACTATAGATAAGTAATCTAACAAGAGAGAATTCTAATCAGGTTTCAGTGCAGAAATGCGATGTAAATCAATGCTAATCAGCAAAATATCAACTACGAATATTTGACGTATTCATACATTTATGGGAAGTGAAATACAACTAAATTGTGATAAAGGGTCATGAGAAATGCTTGCACCAGACTTTTACGTCAAATACACGAACTAACCCACACAGATATGCAAACATGCATTTGAATTCACTGAAACACAGGCAGGCTTGAAAAGGAATAAGATTATATGGAGGTTGGCACTGTGTACAGTGATGTATGCACCATGTAATTTAGATCTTATAGATTGACATTCAAATGTCAAAGTAATTGTTCCAGACATCATCGTAGCCTAATATACGTATAATTAAAACTTATAATCCATCTGACATATTTAATACAAACCTATATCAACAGGATAATAAAATCACTACGTATTTGAAATCAAGTACATATAAAACTCGTTTCGAGAAAGTGATAGATATATACAAAAGTTTAACACATCTATTTAAAAGCACAAACGTGCACATAAATGCGCACACGTTACTGCGTATAACAATCTCATCACTCATTATTAAACACAGACACACTAGCAATATGTTTCTACGATGTTCGTCTGCTCACCACCGAAGCGCGTTAGAAAATTATTTAAAGAAAGATAGTTACGCTTCACTAAACATCAGATTCTTACTCAGCGAAATGGTATACAAGAATATAATGTACAAATAACACCCCAAATTTAGAAACACAAAAATAAAGGAAAACCTTACATTCCAGGGAATACTCAAATTTGAGTTGTATATATATATATATATATATATATATATATATAAATGGATGAATAAATTATCCTTTGTTTACAGTTAACACGGAAAATTCAATATACAGTTACTAGGATAGCAAAATTCACGCAAGTAACAAGGATGTAGCGACCTATTCAAAGGTAGAAACTCCGGCTTAATGTGCAGTAATTTCTATAGTATAAGTAAATAAATGGAGTTAAACGCAGATTTTATTCAAATTCTCTTATTTTCGACATGTGTTTCGAAGGCAACATTGGTTTTATTCCAAAGGAATAAACGGTGTAAAATAATGTAATCTCATCAGGAAAGAAAAAGAACCAATCTCAACAACAAGAAATTATAATAATTTTTTGATGACTGGATAAATGATAAACAGAACGCTATTATGTATTTTTAAAATAACCGTTAGTAGAACTGACGTCAAAGGTAGACCGTAGGAAGGGAAGAGGTAAATAATAGTAAGTAGAGAACAAATAAAGGAGAAATATAGAGGGATATGTTAATTGAAAAAAACATGTTCTTAGATGTATATTTCTCTGATCGCTCTATAGGTGTGTTAACAACGTGATTCTTAGAGAAAAGAATATGGAAGAGTTCAGAAGTACAAATGTTACAGAATCCTTTGCCCTAATCGTAAGGGAAAGAGATGGACAAGATGAATCAATTTAAATTAAAAGCCTTAGTGTTGTCTTTGAGATAGCAAACCAATTTACTAAGCCCTGTGCAATTGCAATTAGTACTATCCCTAAATGAAGAATAATGATTGGAAATTCTCTTAGATAACTGGGAAGAGTGAGATTACATTATTTTACACCGTTTGTTCCTTTTGAATAAAATCAATGTTGTCTACGAAACATATGTCGAATGTAAAAGAATGGCATCTGCGTTTAACTCTCTCTCTCTCTCTCGCTCTCTCTCTCTCGCTCTCTCTCTCTCCCTCTCTCTGTGTCCCCCTCTCTCACTCTCTCTCTCTCTGTCTCTCTCTGTATATATATATATATATATATATATATAAGTAAAAGTATAAGTATAGAACATTGAGTATAGAAACATTTAAGGATGGCGGATATTTGAGAAATTCATTGATGCAATGAACGAGAATTGGATTTGATATATTAATGTGTCAGCGGTGAGGAACAGAACAAATATCTAATGAATGACAGTCTCTGGCCTTCCGGAGACTTAATGAAGGTGATACCACTGAATAGTAACCCCTTACAGTACGTATGACAACCCTTCGAATTGTTGCTGCTACAGTTCGGGTGATACTGCCATAACTTCACCAGATATTAGATTTAGTTTTGTTTTATGAACCATTTCGAATTTCTTATGAAGAAGCAGTAAGTCTCATTATAAAAATATTGTGATAAGCAACTCTCAAGACTAAACCGCATGATTCGGATCATTGTACTCATTTCAGATTGAGCTGTAAGGACTCATGAGCTAAATGAAAAGTCAATGCCTGATGTATTTAGTGAATAACAAATCAAACTACATCACTGGATAATAGAATCCATAATATAGGTAACAATTTTTACAGCCCACCTGACAGATGCTACGTGTTTCTGCAGGTTTTTCGCAAACATTGAGTTACATTTAATCAAATGAAGATAAGCGCATTATGTAAATTTTCTCAGAAAGTAACAGAAAACAACAGATAGATATTTGTTGATATTTTTTTTTGTTCGTCTTCCGAAGCAACATATGAACATTGTTAAGAATGGAATAAAGTTCTTTTTTTAAATTTATTTTGTTTGTAATATTGTATTTCACTAGTTATTTAATATAGATGATTGTTTGAAATGTTCCGACATGTAGGACATTCAGTGTAACCTCACTTATATGCGTTACCCTTATAGTTTGCAATGTCTCTGTAATTTCATGATTTCTATATTGTCGATTTAACACTGAAAGTATAAGTAGCATTAATGGAGAGAGGTACTTGCGATTGCTCTGTAATATTAACGTGTGCAGCGGCTATGTTTATTTCAGAAATATGAAGTGAAATATTACGCAGTAAACGTAGTGTAGTCAATATCGGTATTAATGGACTGTTGTACTTTATACATTGAATTATATTTCTTCTATCACAGAATATTCTTACCTAAAGGCTTGAATTTATGCCAATACTACGATATTAATTTCCATGCATATATTTCGAGCTAGTTTACTAAACATTTATGTCATTGCTTGGAGAAGGTTTACTTTGCAGATGATAACTCTTAAAAATATGAATCAAGAACTGCTTATCAGCCTGATAGAAAACTAGTTACAAGCAAAAGGAGAAGATGGAAGCTATATACAAAATATTCCGATATAACATAATTATAATATTCGTAGCAACGATGATAGAAATGAAATGCAACTAAGTATTATACACCTCAAGATTTTCATACCCAAAATCATCAAAGAGGAATAATTAATTGTATAATGCTTGACCAGCTCTTAATCGCGGCGAAATTCCTTTCGAACAATTTTGAAACAGGTGAATAAATTGGATTACATTGCTCTGAATATGTTACACCGCAAAAAATTCTGCTTAACATGGTTAGATTTCCTGTAATATGATGTAAATTTTCTTTGCTAAAGAACAAAAAATGTAACCAAACAACCTATTTGTATACATACGCACACACACACACCACACACATACCTAAAGAAGAGAGAGAGAGAAAGAGAGTGAGAGAGAAAACGTGCGGAAGTAGCGGTTGCGTACATAGAAAGGTTATGTGTTTTCGAAAATACTCCAACAAATACAACTAGACAATTAAAGCATCACTCCGAAATGTACTCATAAATTCTTAATTTTTTAAAGACAATTAGACGGAAAATGATAAAAGAAACATAATATTGATATTATCACATTTATATGACACTACAAAGTATAGGATACTTTAAAAGAAAGAAACATTATTAGCAACTCACACAACAGCGTAAAACTCTTTAGCTTCACAGAAGCATACACTAACGGCTACAAGCTGATTTCAAGGAACTAAAAATATTTCTTCAGCATACAATGTATTTCCAACGCACTATAGCAGAGTGGTGTGTCAGAACAATAGCACATAACTGCCATACAGCGGTAACGGGTTTACCATTTTCATAGCCCGAAACTAAATGTATACCAGTAAATATTGTTAATATCATCCTCATAATTTATGACGCAGTATATCAAGGCCAGCGTCAAAGCTTCTACGAAGAACAGAACATATGACATTGTATTGTTCTCAAACTGTAAATTCAGGAATTGCTTCCCGTTTCAACACCATAGTTAGGTATGTCCCAGCGTTTATCATACCATGATCTCAGATATGCCAATATTTTTCGAAGTTGAGTAAGCTGAGTTTACAATCCTACTGCTGGTTATTTAGATACTTACAGTTAAAACACGGCACTTGGAGACTACATTTTTGCGCCCGCAGAAATCTCCAAAGGGCACAGTTGAGGTACCCGACAATTGCAAGTTTTCCTACCTACTCTACCCTGATGACTGAGACTCGGCTTATCCACTGATATTCTCTTCATATTGTGATGAACTACATCTACCAACATTAATTTGGTTCGTTGAGCCCTCAGGAACAGGTGTTTACTCCTTTCATTTTCTCTGTCCTTTGTACTCTGTGTAACTTGAACCTATTAACATGAATATCCATATAGTTATACTTAAAAGTTTATCATCTGAAAGTGTCCACCTTTTTGTTTTACCTCGTTGTGCTTGTATACATATATACATACTTTCTATTTCATACCCACAATATTATATTTAATACATTTAATATATTCAATGTGTCTAATTTCTTTATTCGCATAATTGCTTCTATACCCACTCAACATGATCCCGCCTAAAGCCTTTCTTTACCTTGTGAAATTGATCCCCTGTAAGCAGATCAGAGATGAAGTATTAACAAAGTGACTTAATTTTATGAAGACATGGGTATTCAGTGTACACATGTATGGATACAACTTATAGGTGCATAAAATGTGTATAAGAAAAGTTTTTACGTATCAAAATAATCAATGGAGTTTTGATTTCTGGCACTGAGATGAGGTGTTATGATTGTATATAGTGATTGACCTGCCGGGAGATATCTTTTGGTATAGAATAGAACTGCAACGAAATTCCTAATATATTCTATGTTGAAATTCTACTATATTCAGCATGACAGTTTAAGATTTTTCAACTTGTTACAAATGCCTTAAAATCATTTGCAGAAGTCGTTTTATGGACAGCAGTTAGAGATTAGAATATGCTAAAAATCCAACAACTTTAGAGAAGCATTTTATATGGAGCCTTTTTAGATTGCTAATGGTTCGCGATAAAAGTAAGTACTGTTGAACAACTTCTTAGCACACGATATAGATTCATAGAAATTCTTGTACACACTCATATCGGACTCCATATGTGCGATGAAAGAGAAAATTATTTTCTGTTGTTCTGTTCAATTAGTGCGATGAGAAAGAAAAGTATTTTCTTTTGTTCTCCTGTTAAATTAGTGCGATTACACTTGATTTTTTTTATATATTCACTAAAAGACATACATTCTATTAAAGCTGAACAAATTCTTCCACTGCGATATGCCAGCATTAGTGCAGAATAACAATTACTGGATAAACTAAATATCTTTGACTTCCATTCGTCGTTTTTGGCAAAATTGCATGGCATATGCAGTACATGATAGACGCATATATCATTATTATTTGTTCTAACTTCTTTTGTCGTTTTTTGGATATCATATACTTGTTGGTACAAGTTAAATTTTAGAAAATGTATTTTAGTTACCCGACTCAGTGGATATTCCAATGATTAATTGAGAACAACCACCATGTATTAAAAGTCGGTATGGTATATTCAACGTTTAATTTATAAGTTTTATATATAAGATGCACGAAGTGATAGAGTACCTTTGACGCAAGTCTGATGATTGCCTTTCTAATGTCTAAAACCGCAAACATTACGTCAATTTTTACTTCGAATTGTAAGGTAAACCGGTGTTACAAGCAGAGGTGGAACAGAAACAATTGCAACGAATCATTAAAAATGTGTTAAAGAATTTCTTTCTCTTCTTATCTTTCGGATTATATATACGAGTGTGTGTATGTGTGTGTGTGTACAGTAATTCTTCACTTTTACGAGGACTAGCTTAACGATGCAAATTTTGAACTAAGGACGAACATTTATACTAGTGTAACAAATGCTTCTGCGTGTTACCGAGAAATTTATAAAGAGCGGTAAAAAGCTTCTCCTAAGTAGTCAACTCGAAACCTTACCGTGATGATTTCTTTACTTTCTGAGACAGAAACCAAGAAGACCTACAAGATTCCATCCCATCATAAACAGACATCACAAAGCAATACAACTTAGCATGGAATGTTATAGAAAGGAACTTTTGTTTCTGGATATCCTCATCATTAAAGAATTTGAAAATATCGAACAGACCTATTTTACAAACCAACAGGCACACATCAATACCTGAATTTCCGTTCAGCATACACCTCACATACCAAAGGGGATATTCCCTTTAACATGGCAAGACACCTCTGCACAATTGAAACACACCTCACTCTACAAGAAAGAAGATTATATGAACTAAAATGGTTCCTTAAAATACAAGTATATCCGGTGAACCCCATAAATACGGCCATCTTCAAAGCCCAGAACATTCCACTGACAGCACTGAGAAAAGTAAACCGACAAAATAAAAAGGAAAAAATCGTTATCCATTGTGTCGTCATTCACATCCCAAGGTCATGCAATATTGTGAAAGCCGCCAAACAATATCTCCCAAATTCTCCAGGATTTCCCCAAATTGAATGCACACATAAAAGACTCACAAATAATATATAACTGGCACCATGCACCCAACCTACAAAAAATTGCTCACCAAAACGAAATTTATATCTTAATTTTGAAACAATGCAAGACAAGAAATGCTGGCATTCTTGATGCGGAACAACAGGGTGGACAAATCTACGTTAACAAAATGAGATTTTGAGATTTAAGGCAAACATGAATTGCAAGACAGAAACTTAATTTGCTGTGCAACTTGCCCACAATGTAAAGAATGCTACATTGGTTAAACCGGAACGAGACTATATGACAGATATTCTACTCACAAATAACAGGATTCTCTCTTTGTTTTAAGAAATGATGCAGATATCCAAATAAAAGTGGATGGCACCCTCACTTTCAATCATTCAATCGTTGAAGAGAAGAACAACTCTGGAAGGTACACTTCCATTTCCCAGATCCTCTTCTCTCCAATGTGTATGTGAACTTAGCTACTTGAGTAGTATCGATACCTATGCAAATGTATCTTTGTACTATGCGTATGTATGTAGCTATTTATAAACATAAACGCGTGAATGCATGTACAAATATATGGGTACGTATGAACTAGAACCCAAAAATGTATGTGTGTATGCATGTGTGTATATATATATATATATATATATATATATATATATATACATACACACATATATATATATATATATACATATTATGTTATATGTGTATTGTATGTATATATGCATGTATCTAAAGCTAGATATGTGTATATGCATATGTATATACATGTATGTGTATATGTATATTCATATGTGTGTATGTATGTATATATGTGTAAATATATACATATATATATATATATATATATATATATATATATATATATATATATGTGTGTGTGTGTGTGTGTGTGTGTGTGTGTGTGTGTGTGTGTGTGTGTATATTTATATATATGTAAGCGTATATGTGTGTATTTGTGCATATATATATGCATGTATACTTTTGTATATAGGGAAATAAATGCGATCTCCTCCTACACCCCACCCATACGAATATAAAGTATACATTTATATCAACAAACAGTCTAAAACTAACCTTATTTTTTTTCTCCTGGCTGCTATAATCCCCTTTTCTATCAAAACATATTTATCAAACACCACGTTAACCCCCACCCCCAGGCACACACCTAAACTCATCAGTAACGTAGAAAATTACTGAAGTTTCTCTTTATGAAATTAACATCATTGATTCCGCCCTAAGAAAATAATTTCAAAAAACATCTGACCATTATAATTTTCGCCAAAGGTCAACTTTTCAAGTGGGACTAACAGGAGGGCACTTTCACAAGCCCTTCATAAAACACTACTGAAACACCACACCACATCCCAGCTCTACTCTAAATAAGTTATCGTTTTACCATTCACCATTTTCTTTCGGCTCTTCTTCATCAACATTCTTTCCCATCCACACTTACTAACAAAACCGAACCCCGTGCCAGACACACCCACATTTCTTAAACATTGAATCGCACAGCACAACACAATCTGATATCAGTTCGACAATCGCCACTGAAGAATGTGAGAAAGTTCTTCAGAAAAGGTGACTATAAACCTCCTATCGAAGTAAACAGAAAATTTACTAGATTCTGCAAAACGAACTGTGAAATTTTACTATTAAAATAAATTGAGGAGAACTACCACTGAAATCATTCTATTCCTTTTTCAAGTATATATATATATATATATATATATATATATATATATATATATATATATATATATATATATATATATATATATATATATATATATATATATATATATATATATATATATATATATATATATATATATATATATATATATATATATATATATATATATATATATATATATATATATATATATATATATATATATATATATATATATATATATATATATATATATATATATATATATACGCACAAATGAAAATAACACTGACGTCTTATTTTAACAGTCATATTTACCAAAATTGCGTTAAAATATTTTGAAATACTAAAGACTAAATGTATTCAATAAAATTGTCATTGGCTTCAACCACGACCTCCAGACGGCATAAAAGTCTCCTTCAGCAAATCTTCTGCACGGCCTCTTTATTTAAGTTGGGAATGCTCCCATAATCGTTGCCTTCGGTTCGTCCTTGAAGGAGTTTATTAGTCTCTCACTCAACTGTGCATCGCGTATAATAGTCAAGGGGGTTGCAGTCTGGTGAGTTAGGTAGCCACATGTTCGGAATGATGAGGTCACAGAATTTGTCGGATTGCCATGACTGAGTTCTTCTGACTGTGTGACATGGTGCAGAGTCCTGTTACCAGACATAGTGTCTTCCTGCACCTACCCTCCTGACCCAGGGCAGCACTGACTCTTCCTGCAACATGATGTAGGCATCTGTATTGAGTCTGAGGCTGTGTGGGAAAATGAACGGGAACACAATGTCACCATCGATCTGAGTGAATTTTCCAAGACCCCCGTATCTTCGTAATCATTCAAATCATTCAGAATGCTCTGCACTGCGCTCGGATTCACATTCAAATACTCTGAAATGTTCGTATTGGAGCTTCCGGCACGACTGCCAAGCAGTGCAGCATGACGTTTCCATATTTCTGGCAGAGTGAATTGCCTCATGGTGGTGTTTTTTCTCACAGGCAGTGCCCAACTGAGCCTGCTATGCTATGTAGTCGACAAAATCAAAAACAAACAAAGCGCCCGGGCGAAATGAGAATAAAATTGCGACAATTTACACATCGCATGCTGTATGTATGTATGTGTACATATATATACTTTTATTCTTTTATTTTTCTCAGTCATTTGACTGCAGCCATGCTAGAGCACCGCCCTTAGTCGCACAAATCGACACCAGGACAGCCATGTTAGCTTGGTGATAACTTTAAATATCCAATACCGCTGCCGTTGTCCCCTTTAGAAAGACTTAGAAATACTACTATATATATATATACATCCAAACTTTACGAAATGAAGTATATGAAATCCTGGCCAATGTTTTTCTTGAATAAATGAAGCGTAGCTTGTGGACTACTTTGGATAATTTACTAGTTTGGATAAGTTACTACTTCTACGGTTCCGCTCCCTGTGGAACATATGTAGACTTAACGTTATCTACTTCATTTTAGGATGTTTATTCGCATCTGCAACAATTCCTGTTGCTAACCGTGAAGTGTAAAATCAACTTTTTTCAGCTTATCGTATTTTCATAGGCGAACATTTCAGAATCTTCTGCACCAATATACCATTAATGTTTCTGAAAGCTGTTTTTTCATATCTTCTAAGGATTGCTTGACGCTCAGTAAATTCCTACAACTTGGTCCTTGGATTTTCCCTTCATTATCTATTTATCTTGTTGTCTATCATCTACCCATCACACACGGATACACACACACATATATATAGTATATATATATATATATATATATATATATATATATATATATATATATATATAGTATACATATATGTATATATATATATATATATGTATATGTATGTATGCATGTATGTATGTATGTATGTATGCATGTATGTAAGCATGTATGTATGTTTGTGTGCGCATGTATAAATAGACATACGTACGTACATATTTGCATACATACATACATACATGCATTTATATATACATACGTTGGGATGCTGAAAAGTCCCTGGCATTTGGTAATATTAAATACAGTGAATTATGATTTTATTCAATATATTCCCCTCTCACATTCGCACACTTATTGCAGCTGTCGTTTTTTATCTTTCTAAGCCCTCTAAAAGGATTCCGAAGGTTAGTCCTCTGTAAGAGTGATCAATTCCGAATTGGAGTGAAATTACGTTCCCTTGAGATATTTCTTCAGTTAGGTAACGAGCTGATTTTCGAAGGAGATCAAGACATGTGAGTAAAGTGGCCGGTCTCCCGAATTGAAATCAAAGTCCCTTATTTACCGTAGAATTTCCTGTGACATGTGTGATGGTGCAGTGTCCTGCAAAAATAGGACACCACGGCTCAGCTTTCCATGATTCTTCTTGATCAAATCTTCACGCAGTTCGTCCAACAGACACATGTCGTATTCTGCGTTAATGGTACGAGGTTTGGCAGATATTTTGCGAGGTGTACTCTGTCTGAACCCCATATCACTGAAGCCAGAAAATTTCCAGCTGCCTTCTGGGTCCGAAACTTCTAGTGATGCGGAGAACTGGTGTGTCGCACTTCATTGTTTCCTGCTCAGTCAGGAAATCATAATGATGGAGACAAGTTTTATTCAGTGTTACTATACAAGTTATAAAACCAGCCTCTTCCGATGTAAGACCAAAATCGCTTATCATGTCGTGACGCTGATGCGCTTCTGATCTGTGCTCAGACATTTAGGCAACTATTTTGCGGAAAGCTTTTCCTGTCCCGAATGCTGTGGATTACGTGGCCAACACTTTCGCGGAAAATCCCCAGCGTCTCATCTATGACTTTAGCTGTATAACGTGCATAGCACCGACTTTGCCTTCTGTGGTTGTGGAACTTAGCTGTCCTAACCGGATGGTCATATGTGACCTAGGGATCAGCGAAATGACTAGACCCCAACCTTGATACCTAGATTGAACTGTGTGGTAAGGTCGATAATCGTCCTTCCAGATTTCCTTTATCTCGCCATGGATTTGCCCTGCTAAAAGAGGAACTTCATGACGCCCCTGCTTCAATTTTACTAAAATGAATTGTAGAAGGCGCGTTCATGCGTTAAAACTACAAAAAAAAAGAGAAATATATATTGCATACCTTCAAGATTTTTTCCATAGCTTCTCCTAAATATTTATCCACCTTCCGCTCTAACAGTAAATGCTCTACCCTTTCGTGATACCCTTAAGGCCAGGAAGTCTTAGGCACCTCCTCGTTTGTATGTATGTATATATATACATATATATATATATATATATGCGAGTAAAAATAAATACAAAAAAGGGGGGGTTGTATGATTGTGTATAGAGGAATATATTATTTTGTTTAAAAGATTTCCAACACAGCCTTTATATATTTATATATTTAATCCTTTATATTGAACACTCAATATTTCATCTATTCAATAAGACATATTCCATATATTCAATAAGACACTCAATACTTTATTTCATAGTACCATCCATTTTTATTTTATATTATATATTGTATATTATATTATATATTGTATATTCCATATTCTATATCCAACATTGGTTTTGCAGGAATATAAATAAAACATAAAAAACAGACAGTGTTGGAACTCTTTTAAACAAAATAATATATATATATATATATATATATATATATGTGTGTGTGTGTGTGTGTGTGTGTGTGTGTGTGTGTGTATGTGTGTGTGTGTATGTGTGTATATATATGCATATATATACACGTATATATATATATATATATATATATATATATATATATATATATATATATATATATATATATATATATATATATATATATATATGTACGTGTGTTTGTGTGTGTATGTGCGTGTGCGTGTGTGTGTCTGTGTATGTTAATGTTGATGCGATATTTTGGTGTTTTACATAGTTACTGATATATACCGTTATACTGAAATGCAGGCGTGTGCTGTTGGAGTCATTTAGTGGTGTATCGTGACTTTGTATGATTATATTATTTCACGAGAAATTTAACTGTTTTATTGAACTTCTTCTACTATGATATTAATTTATATAAATTAACCTCTGTAATTATTAATTAGCTGAGAAAATTAATTTCGTGACAGGAATTTTCCATTAATGTCTTGCATAAAATCTACACATTATTTTCCAAGAAAAAAATGTAGACCTGAAGTTATATTTCACAAACATTATCTCCAATATACAATTTCAAATGAAACGCTGGAAGTAACGAGACGTTTAAGAGTTTAATGGCGTTAGTTAAGCTTCCCAGTAAGACGTTTTTAAAATGGAAGATAAAACAACACGTACATCACATGATATAAACTAAAATTAAATCACCCGATGTCAAATAAAATTTTTAATTAGCATTCCTGCCGTAGAAGCAAAGCAATTTATATTACACTATGCCACAAAATCCTGCTGTTAGGCCTCGATTTTTTTTTTTTTTTGAATACCTCATAATTTCTTTCTTCTATAAACTCTAATTTACTTGTTTGAAGATTGCCCGTGTTAAATATTTCCGTGTGCTAATTTGCTCTGTTGCATGCTTATGCATGTCAAAAATACTTACGCAACTTCATTTAAAGAGGCTCTGGGTTTTAATGTACTAATGGTGACAATTAATAATACGTATCATTGAGGTAGGGATTAATTCAACATTGCTCAAAAACTGATTGAAAATGTGCTCAGTGAATATGTCAAAAGCTGTTTTATCGACAATATATTCCCGTGTTGTCTCTGCTAATAATAGTAAGGAGAAAGTAACTAATCAAAATTTTCATAATCAGCACGTATTTTTTTTTTCTGATTGTCTCAGCGAAAGATAAACACTATTTGATGGTATAATTTTTTGATGGTATAATTGTTTTTGCTGCAGTCTGAAATTCCAATAGGTACAATAAGATATTGTCTGTGAAGGCCACTTGAGCCAAGCTACTAGGTATCAATAATGAACAACCTCTGATCTGTATGAGTATAGATAAAGAACAAATTCAGGTTTCAACATATCAGCCTCAGCATGCATTTCAGAGCTTGAATTCTTCGCAATGGCGATAGACTTAAGCAATAATATCATTTTCTTTGAAACCCCTACTGTCTTCTTGAATCATTCCTGTAGCCAGCATCAAATTATTTTTGTTTTCTTGAATTTCAATTTTTTTTTTCTTCTTCATACAATATTGTTTTCCTTTATAATCTGCATTATATTTTTATTTAGTTTTCGTTTTTCACATCCCCCGTTAATTTTTGTTTCAGCACTTTTCATTTTATATATTCAAATGCAATACTGGAATGTTCTCTCAACATAAACATAAATCCAATTCATTTTTAAAGGAACATACTTTTTCAATGTTCAAAAATAATCAATATTATAGATCAAGGAGAAAAACGGGAGAGTGATGTCTTCTAATTTCAAATCATTTTCTTATATGCTATGATTTTAAAACAAATTTCTCGTATACGTTCCGGTTTATGGTACTTCTTTTCTTTGCTGATATATTTTTATCGTTAATTTAAGTAATATTAGTTGCGTGAGTAATAGAGGTTATTCTCCTCTATGCGTAGTTACTTTCCTTTTCCATCTCAAGTTGAAAAAAAAAAGGTTAGCGTATACAGAGATTTGTTTATATCTAGGAAGGAAGATCTCTAATACATGCATAGCGATATAACAATATACACGCACACACAGGCACACACGCACATACGCAGTACGCACGCGTGCGCACACACATATACACACACACTCATATCTATTTAAGCGTATATGAATATGTACATATATAACTATCTATATAGCTGTAGGTGTATGCCGATGCAGTTATTGGTATGTATATGTGTGTACGTATCGTGCGTGCACTTTATTGAAAGCGGATGTATTTTTCTTCTCAGAGAATCGGTACATTTATCAAATACTCCTTTTCGAATAGCATTATATATTTTCTTTAAGGAAAGTGCAGGAAAGCAATCAATTGTGTATTTTTTTAGTTTAGCATTTTCAATATGACGGGAATTATAGATAGGCATATGCGCAAAATCAGTGAGGTATCCATTTCATATTCTACTCAAACGTCAGTTGACATGCCATATTAGATATTGTTAGGATAGTAGCACAATATTTCCATCTTCCCAACATTGAGCTGTACTGATTTACTGGCTCTTCCTCAGAAACACATTAAAAGATATTACCTATATTTAATGTGGCTATATATGAAATTGATATCGTATTAATATGTGTTTAAACTGGAGGAGAATATCAGTTTTTCAGGAGCCAATTGTTCAACTTTACAATATCCATTTATATAGGTATGCGAGTGTATGTGCATGCACGTGGTGGTGTGTGTGTCTCTGTGTGTTCAATACAAAATATAATTCAGTACGGACAAGACATGCACAGAAGACATGTAATCACATATCTATAATCATAGCCACTTATGCAAATTAATGAAACATATGAACGCTAGTACATACCAACACACATAGAAAAACACATTTCTCTGCATATTTACACACACGCCCTTCTTCGAGAAGATGCGCAAGTATATGTATAATTTATTTATGCAATTATACAGAAATATCATATGCACTGTGTGACTGAATATTCTAATGTTAGGAAAATAGTGGTTTACACGCAATGCAATACAAAAATTTTCTGCGTTGCTTATCTGTGGGATATCTATAAATTATATACAAACGCATATACATATTCCTATATGCATATATGTGTGAGCATGCGTGTCTTTACTTGTGTTTCTGTGTACGTAGGAAAACTCATTGTGTATATATCAAACAACACATTATCTATATATCAAACAACTTTTGTTTGATATGCTCCAAACCCAAGGCGCCAGGTATTCTCCACTACGGTTCTACCTCAAGAATACAGATAATTTTATATATACACAGTAAATATGTCATTGTTAACTACGAATTAACTCTTACCACTGTTGGCTACGCTTTCATGGTATGAAATAAAAAGAATTCCATATAATAAATATGCTATTTAATAGTCCGAAAAACAAATTTAACCCAAAGTTATGACAAATGTTCCTAAGATAAACCTATTAAAGAAAGTCTTTCGGAAATAGCCAGAAGAGCATTCCACAATAAATGGCGAACAGAGTTCAGACTGCGTGGAAAGGGTGAACAGCTTGTGGCATGTAGAGCTTGATAACTGAAGTACAAATAATGGATCATGTCCGCCAAGCAAGGACGAGCTTACTCTGACCAGTCCAGTTTAGTCACAAAACAAATACGGCAATATGTGAGGTTAACTGTATTACAGTTCAAATGTCCGGGTGCGATATTTCCTGTCCGGTATTCTCCCAACCTTTGCAAGCCATGTTTACAAACACTCTAACATTCCCTTGATAATGCAGCATACAAGATCTAGGGTTCAAGAAATATTTTTTGCAATATATGTTTGTGATCTTAAAGGCGAAACCAAGTCCATGCTTTTATATTTACAGCGAAACAAATAAAAACCGTAAACGCTCAGACTCATACTGTAGGCAAGGAACACAAAGAGAAGTGCTGCTGAAAAACGAGGCCATCCTGTTAATATTCGGATATTGGGATCAAGGAAACATCCTCATTTATAAACAGAAGACAGTTAATAATATGAAGAATGATAATGCAAGAAAGAGTGTATGAATTATATCTATACAATTGGGAATGTGTTATCCCTTTTACCATATATCTGAGAAAATGACACAGAATACAATCGGCATTCTACTTAGTTGAGAAATATGATATGAAATAAAAGCTTTGTTTTACTGGTTATTTTCTCTCATTTAAATTCATTATTTAAAATTGTGGATTGAAATGGGCTTCAAATAGTGTAACACACCTATAGCCACACTATATATCTCTCTATCACACGCAAACCTCCACACACATTAAAACACGCACATGTACAAGTATGTATGTGTGCGTGTGTCTGCATACATTTGTATTTGAGTATTTATACACACATAGAAAATCAATAAATATCAAGAAGGTGTGGTCCATATCAAACACAGAAAATTAATGTGAATTATTTAAATAATAGAATGGTGTCATTTAACTTTAATGTTATATATGCAATTAGCTAAACAAAATACGAGAATCTTATGAAAACATAAACAAAACAGAATGAACAAGCAACCATTAGATATGCATAAACATATTTGCAAAAGTGAAACAGGGAATTTTTAGCGAAAGCTAGAGATATATCCAATATTAATATAGCTACAAATGTTCAAATATCTATCCATCTATCTATCTATCTATCTATCTATCTATCTATCTATCTATCTATCTATCTACCTATCTATCTGTCTATCTATCTATGTATCTATCTATCTATCTATCGACATAACTACCTACCTCTCTCTCTCTCTCTCTCTCTCTCTCTCTCTATATATATATATATATATATATATATATATATATATATATATATATAGAGAGAGAGAGAGAGAGAGACATACATACATGTATATATATATACAATTACATATACATATGGATCTACATATGAATGTAGATCCATATATATTCATATATACATATGCATATATATTTGCTTATTTGCATATATATATATATATATATATATATATATATATATATATATATATATATATATATATATATACTTGCATCGATATACACGAGTTAGTGGAGACACACATACACACACTCAAACACACACACATATGTACTTGTGTAAATATGAAAAACGACGACAACTGGGCTTAAAAAATACAATTGTTTCCATAGAAGTTTATTCATATATACTTAGATGATAATATAATATGTATTCTACCCTCATCAGGAAAAATATCAACAGATATAGCATTGCTGACATAAAACATTTATCGGCACAAAGCCAAATAATATTGTTGGATAAGTGTAATTTTGAAAATAACATAAGCATATATAGCGAAATTATGAGTGGCAATAAGGGCAAATGAGATGCAAAGCGATCAAACGACTATATTATTTCGAAACACTTAGCTAAATTATTTTATAGCTGATATTGGCTTTGAGGACGGCCAAAAAGTTCAGACATGATATAACCATAAGTTGATATTAG
>NC_142939.1:31515651-31550651 GCF_046866305.1 Octopus bimaculoides
CATCTTTATGGCACATTCGTTTTAGTACATCGAACTACACAACAGAATAAATACAAATACTCAAAATAAAATAAAGGAAGAGGAAAGAACAGGGCCTCGAGTTGAGGCAAGAAGGCTCAATAAATTAGAATCGAACCATTGAGCATTATGAAGCTTGAAGTCGATGGACAAAAGAGTAAACTAGCATATAATCTAGAAACATGATTGGTAGGTTATTCATTTGTATAGGGGTACCAGGATGTATAAATAATAGTAAACTAAAACTAGTACTAAAGTAAAACAGGAATAGCCAATAAGTCTAGAAAAATGATAATACTTGGGATTTCATAAATACAGCTAAATTATATTTGTCCAAAAACATGCCCGTAAAGATTTTATACTTACTGAAATATTCGAGAGACCAAACACCTGTTGTCCGTACTGGAATTGACCAAAGTCCAGCCATCTCTACAATTGGTCAGTTGCAGTTAAAATGAAGGTCAAGCTAAGACTGCTACAGCGGTAGACGTAAATAAAGATGTAAATAAACAAGGTGTGGGGGAGAAGACTATGTCATAAGTGGCAAGAGACCACTTATGCCCTTCTACACCATCTCAACATAAAAAAAAACAAAAATGAAAATCTAAAATAAATACTAACAATCATACGGCAACGACTTTCTGATAGTTAAGGGGAGACTACTGATAGGGGAGGTGGTATTTAGTAAATTTACCTTCGAAATATAAAGCTAAATCTAACTCCTTAAATAGCCAGGATATTTCCAAGTATCGATTATACTAGACAAACAAGTAAATGTCTACGCGTTCCTGAGTGTTTTCTGTCTATTAGACATGCGAGAGGGCAAAAGTACAAAACGCCTAAATATTAAAACGAGTACAAGTTAAATCACTCGCTAATTACTAACATGGTTACAAATTCAGGGTCCTACTACACTTTCCTAAATCTTAATATATATTATATTATAATTAATATTATATTGTTGATATTATTTAACTTGTCGTTATATTAACACTTGCATGGGTGCAGCCATATGGGGTCTACCACAAAATTTCGCTTCTATGCATGCACAAAATATGTAATAATTGCTCATGGCAAGGCGTCTACTGCAGTGCAAAATACAGACTAATACAATCTAGAGAGTGGTGCAGTTAATATTAAGTTGTTAAAATTATGTTGTACAGGAGATAGAAGGTTGTTCCTAAATAGGCAGGTCTAATTGGGTTCACTATAAATGGAGGTAGACCCTTCATTTATTTTTGAAATTTTATTTTGTACATGCTAGAAAAGAGCCAGTAGCTCTTTACGGAGAGCTATTAGTGACTCGTGACCACTTCTATTGTCTTTGCCGTGAGATTTTACACAACAATTAGCTTTTAGTTTCTATATCGACGCTGTAGTTTCTCTTAATATTGGTGGTCAGACAGACAGACACACGTAGACAATTTCAACAATTTCTTTCGCATTCATATATTACCAGTTTAGATTTTAATTATAAAACATATGAAACCATCATCCTATGCTAATGTACTTAATTTTGTCAAACTTCCTTTTCAGTTTGTAAATGTTTTTTTCTTTTTTTTTTTGACAGGTACAATGACGTGTGAGCCATGGTTAAGAAAGTAAATCAAGAGCAAAGAAAGTGGATACTGAAGGAGTATTCAAAGTCTAACAATGCCGTGCAGATGTGCACAACATGTCAAGATGTCTTTAACACTCCACATTTATGCTCTTCACGCCAGACAACTTATCCGATACCACAGGTTCAGTGAGTAATGGACCAAAATCAAGACGTCCTAAGACTTTTGTGACTGCAGAAGAATGAGATAACATTTGTGAGCAGTCCAAAGAAATCCACACAGCGTGCTTCTCCTGAACTTCTCAAGAACTTAATTGCAACGTCTGGTGCATAAGCTCAGATTGAAACCTTTCCGTCCACGACTGTTACATGGTAATTTGGAAGAAGACAGAGATCGCCGGCTGCAGTTCTACGAAATAATGCGTGACCAAATTGCTAATGAGCAACCAGACTGGATAATGGTTAGATGAGACTTGCTTCAAATTATCCAGTCAGGTAAATATCCATAACTGCGAGTACTAGGCTGATGAAAATCCCAGCCTAGAATTTCTTTTTTGAGGGGTGTTATGAGGAACAAGGTTAATGAAAAGCATCCCAAAACAGTAAACGAAATAAGATTACATTTCCGATTCATTCACTGGAATTGAGGGAGATCAGGGCCGCACTGTGTGTCAGAGTGTTCTGAAGAGGTTTCCAGAATATTTTAAGCATCTGAGAGATTAACCAGTCTGTTTAAGATGTGCATAAACAATATAATTGTCAGATAGGAATGTAAATGTAATAAAATGCATTAAAAGAAATTTAAAGTGCCTACCTGATAACTGTAAACTTAATTTTGGGCCACCATGTATATACATACATAATTACATACATATATATATGTATGTAGATATATATATATATATGTGTCTGTGCATACATACATACATACACACACACACACACACACACACATAGACATATATATATATATCTATATATATATATATATATATATATATATATATATATATATATATATATATATATATATATATATATATATATATATATATATATATATATATATATATATATATATATATATATATATATATATATATATATACATATATATATATATATATATTGTATGTGTAACGTAATAGTTTAGAAAAAACATTGGCTTCATATCTAGCGCGAACTAGACATTTCTTCAGTTTTACTAGTTGATAACCGTTCTCTGCAAAAATATTTTTTTTTTAAAACACAAGAACGCTGCTGATAATTCAAGAAATATTCCTCGCAAAAGATTATGGCCGGGCGAGTTGTCTTCCTTCACTTGGTAGCTAGGTTTTGAAATTTTGAAGTAAAAATATCGGAGAATGTGGACAATTCACCACGGCTTCCATCCTCCTATTCAGGTAGCCTCCAGGCTCATGTGTGTTCACGAGGATAATATATCTTTCTGCCAAACACAATTTACATAGTCTTGTTCCATTGCGATATAGTTCACAAGTTACCAATCATTTCCACCTGTTGTTAAAGGGGCGTATGATCGTTATTTAGGCGCCATATGCATGCTGCGAGTGTTGTGTTTCGTCTCTCCAGGACCCTGAAAGAAGATCTTTGGTTGTTCAAGCGAATTTGAAATTTTAATTCACAAGATCTGACAGAAATTTTACCGTGTGTCCCTGCATTAGCACTGATGTTATAGGTATGGGTGCTACTTCTGTTTGAGGTTACCTTTGCTTGGTGCATATATGTATATATAATCATTAAAATAACTCTGTGCTGTGAACCGAATGCGTCTTATACTGGAAATAGTTTTTAACTAATAAAAGCCATTAATATCACCAGCGTTCTTATATTAACAAAAAAACATTACTTGTTTAATTCATATTGCACATTACGTTTTATTCTGAAGCATATTTATATTAAATTTTAAATTACAGCTGTTAATATCACTATGCGAAATTGACACCATGATATTTGTGTTTATGTAGATATATCAGCAATATTAATTTTCTATAAATTTGCATAGCATTACCTTTAATTCTTTAATTTATATACAGCTTTAGAGACCAACACCAGCTTCAACTGCACCGACTAATGACCGTTAACATTGCAACCTTACTGTAAAAAAAAACAGTGCAATTTCTTCAGGATCTTTACTTTGATATCCTTTGATTTGACCATTTAAAAATCTACTCTGCGTTGTATGATGAGATGTCCATTAACTTAGACGCGAACAACATCCATTTCGAGTTTTATTGGATAATCATTTATTGTACATTATTTCAAAACCTATTGTTTAAATGATTTTTATTCATTAATACTTGGAAAATGTGAATTTTCCCATGGGCAAACGTTATGGACACTTATATACAACAAAAATATTTATGGTCTGCGGAGCTGTTTTTTACACATGCTGATTACTGGTATAAATTATTATTGTTAACAACTTTTACCTTTTGTGTGTATATATATATATATATATATATATATATATATATATATATATATATATATATATACACACACACACAAACATATATACAATACGGGTGGTTTGTTAGAATTTTAAGAACATAAAGAAAAATTTACAGACGTCTTTAAAGTGACAGAGAATATAAAGTGGTACCAGTATTACTAGAAATATGTGTCAAACCGATTCATTAACCACGAGCGCCTCATCTTGATAAGCTGACAAGGGAGACAGACTTTGAATTTTGTTGCAGAGTATCTTAATTCGCCTCGAGGGCTCCTATCGTGCCCAGGTTTAAGCACATTAGTTCAACTACTTTCTTATAAGTTTACAGGGTGAGTTATGCCTAAACCTAATCGTAGTTGGAGCAACCAATTAGAATTTAGTAGTGCTCTTGTGGATAATGAGTCAGTTTGTTGCTTATTTCTAGTAATGCCGGTACCAATATGCACCCTTTGTCTGTCACAGTAGTGACGTATATACATGGAGGAGAGGCAGATATTCTCAGTAAAGAATACACTTAAAGAATAATCATTTCTACTCTAGGCACAAAGCCCGAAATTTGGGGGGAGGGTGCCAGTGGATTAGATCGACCCAGGTACACAAATGCTACTTAATTTATTGACTCCAAAAGGACGAAAGGCAAAGTTGACCTCGTCAAAATTTGAACTTATACACTTATAAAATAATGATTGTAAATTGCTTCCATTATCGGATAGTTAATACAATAGTTATTTTGGACCACAAAACACACCACAAGCCGCAGTTGGATTCGTAAAACTCTTATTCAAACCTTTTAATTCCTGATATCACTTCTATTTTGTGTAAGTTTAACATTTTTTATATGAAAGCATATGTACATTTTGTGTATTAAATGCATGTAATATCGTTTGCACATCGAATTGCTTAACGTGCTTATCCTGACATTTAATCCTATATATAAATATATATATATATATATATATGTATACATGCATATATATATACATATACACACACACACACACACACACACACACACACACACACACACACACACACACACACACACACACATATATATATATATATATATATATATATATATACACGTGTGTATGTATGCAAATATATATATGTTCGTGTTTTGGTGTTTATATACGTACCTATGCATGAACGTATATTTATAGCCTTTTGCAATAGATTACCTGAAAAATATGGCGCAAAAAATTAAGAACGAGTTCAGTAAATATCCTATTATGTATATAGTTTGCCACGCACATTTACTCTTGGAGTTTGTCTCCCTTGCCATTAATTTTGTAAATGCAATGTATAAACCTTTATAATTTCTTATATTGCTCTTAATAACTTTCTCCATTGTTATGCACCTATACAAGACTAATTATTAAAACAGCTGTCGAAAGGTTTGTTGCAAGCGGGATCATAATGAGGTTCGTATAATTTCTAAGATTCCTGCTAATGAATAACTATTTTTACTCTGCAATCTTCTTATGTTGGTGAAAATTTAAACGGAGGTATATTTGAGATGATAGCCTCGAAATACTGTACATAAAAATTGAAAAATTAAAATTTCTCTTTTACTTTTCTCCCATTAAAACCGAAACAACTATCCATAGAATATTTATTTCTTATAAATAGATAGTCAGCTCCTGTACCAATGTATGTATTCTAGCATTTTCTGTTGCATAGGACATCATATTGTAATTGACAGAATTTTAGATGAGTTCCTACAAGATGAAAATAAGTCATTCTAGAATTTGTATCAAGTATTCTTATCTCTCGCATTGATCTTTGATCTACAGGAACTTTACTAAATTTGTAGTGTACAAATTAATGTACAAACTAAATTTGCTAAATATATAGTATACGAAGTGTAATATAAAGTTCATTCATCTGTCTAAAGCTTAAAGAACAACACGCACTATACGCCGTATTTAGAATTCATTTCGGAGGTAAAATCAGTGACCGGAAATGATGTCTACTTTGAAATTATCTTTAACAAGAATGCCCTGCACAACGGACGTTGCAAAAGATTGATTTTTGTAACCGTAAAATCTTTAAATCTTACTAATATTTCTATTCGATAACATACACTGCTGATCAATTCGCTTCAGTGATTTTTGCTTTCATCATTTAGGAGGTAGCAGGAACGTCTGAGCTTCTATGATTTTGTAGTTATTGCCATATGCGCCTCCTTTTCATTGATAAACCATAGTAAATAAATATATACTGCATACTTCTTTAGATTTCTATATTTGTATTAGAATTCTTTAGCCGAAGCAACTGACACTATTTGCTTAAATTGAAATTTTCAGTAATATCAAATTTGTTGTTTCAAACTCTCCATTAACAGAGTTTGCTTTTCTTTATTTTCTGAAGTGCTTATGATAACCATTTCAACCATTCTCTAAATTCTCTATCAGTTACCACAATAAAATCATGCTTTATAATGTAATATTATACACGTTAGCAGTTTATTTTTGCTTGCCAACTTAGCTATCATATATCAGTTGTCAATTATTAAAAAATTCTAACTAATCTAAATCTTAATGTCTTTACCCTTCTCTGCTTCCTTATTTTTATGCTCAATTTTCTTAATGGCTATAATACTCGGTTTGCACATTTATATTCATCAGATTAATACCCCTATTGAAACTATATACAGTAAAACATCATGCTTTCACTGTAATATATTTTCTTCATGAATGATATGTTTATTTTCTTTATAACTAAACTGGAACATAAATCGTTATCAACTTAATTTTCGCTTTTAGTTAATTTCATATGCGTATGCATGTTAACTGTTTTTACATATGTCTATGTTTCATCTAGCTTGCAACAATTTTTTCCTAAAGTAAACCTGCTCTTTCCTATTCATAATTCACACTAGAAAATGAACCTATCCTAAATCCGTGTATTACATTTTCATTTACGACAACCCAAACAATATTACAAACTAATAAGCAGCTAGTTATCTGCATGTTCTGATGTTTTGGCTTTTGTGAATTCAGTGTACATATTTACATACAATATATACATATTTATCTCTGTGTCGGGGTGTGGGTATGTATATATATATATATAAATATACATGAGTATAAATAAATATGAACATATATATATTAATACACACGCATACACGCACATATGTATATATATATATATATATATATATATATATATATATATATATATATATATATATATATATATATATATATATATATATATATATATATATTTATATATATATTTACATATAGATATGTATATATATGTATATATATGTGTGTGTATATACATACACACACACACACACACACACACACACACACACACCCACATATCTATATATATATATATATATATATATATATATATATATATATATATATATATATATATATATATATATATATATATATATATATATATACAGAGATAGAGAGAGGGAAAAGAGAGAAAGAGAGCGCGCGGGGGAGTATACATATATATGTCAAAAGATAAATCACTTGATATACAGGAGGGCATTTTTTTTCTTTTTGCGGCATAATGTGTGTGAGGTTGACTTATTGCATCTGTTTAAAATAAGGATACGTTTCTGAATATATTTCTGTTCATCAGTTTATATTCAATTATCTTTGATATTAAATATCCATGCCTGTGTATATGGAAGTTACCTGTGCACATTGAGACTTTATTTTTTGTAAGATACTTTATCTTTTGTACTTGATTCGAAATAATTTCTGATATAATATGTTAAAACCTTAATTTAAATTTCAATTAACTTTACCATTTTATAGAGATTTGTTTGAAGATTCCGTATGGACTCAACCAATACTGTATCTACCCTATAAATGATTACATATTGGGTCATGCCATAAATAATGCGTTCTTTTTTAGATCTTTTATTTTTCAAAATTAAGGTAAGCAAGTTTCTTTTTTAATCTAAAATATACTATCCTTCATTTTCTACCATGCTCTTGTATCTACCTGGTAGACTTGCAAGGCTCCTCTTCCAAAATTCAGTTGTTCGTCATAAAAAATCTCCTCCAGTACTGTTCTGATCTGGTGTACAGAGTTCATAATTTTTTCTGTCCAAGCGATTTTGAAGACAGCGGAATAAATGATAATCACATAGGGCAATGTCCGGTGAATATGGTGTTTATGGCATCGCTTCCCATGCAAACTGCTTCAGCCTTTGGAATGTCATCCTCGCTGTATGTGGCCAAGCACTATCCCGATAGAAAAAAAATACTTCGTCTTGAAACCAAAAAGGTTCGTTTTGTTCCCACGCTGACTGAAGCCGCTCAATCTGCTCACAGTAGATCTCCTTTGATATCGTTTGGTTTGGATTTAAAAGTTCAAAATAGACTAAACGTTTCCTATTCTTCAAAACAGATAACACTTGACGTGGGTGAGAACCTTTAACCTGGGGTGTCGGTATTTCACCTTTTGCTACCAACTGTCTTCGGCACTTGAAACGTTATACAGAAACCATTTCTCGTCACCAGACAAAATTTGGCCCCAAAATGATACATTTGTGAAACGTGACTGCAAAGGAGAGCAAACATTCACTCTCAGCGCGCAATTAGACTCGGAAAGTTTGTGAGAAACTCACTGACCCAATTTGCTGAATTTTCCGAAGGCTCGTAGTTGTCGCTGAATGATTGAAAGACCAAATCCAAGCTTCTCTGCTAGTTTCTCAACAGTTACGATGGGAATATTGCATAGTGGTTAAGAGCGCGGGCTGCTAACCCCAAAATTCCGAGTTCGATTACAGGCAGTGACCTGAGTAATAATAGTAATTAAAAAAAAATACAACTACTACTACTACTACTACTACTACTAATAATAATAATAATAATAACTTCGAAACTTACCTTAGGAATGAGAACCCAGGTTTGAAATTTCCCCAAAACACATCATGAAGGCTGGAGGGTCTATCTGCCGAAACGTTGTGTTAACAACAAGCAAGATGAGGACAAATATCCGTCAAATGTAAATAATGTACATAATTCCTCATCTCTTAAATATAGAAGAGTCACGATGGGATTTTGTTCTATCAAGATTTACAGGACGTCCTCGCTCTACAGATCTTCCAGGCTGAGGCTCGTATTTTAGACTGTAGTTTCCAGTTTGGAGTTTCTGGAACCACTGCTGACATTGGTTTACGCTTACCCTTATTGCCCGATCCTAATATAGTGCATTAATATTCCCTGCTCTTTCCATTGCGTTGTTGGCTTCATTGAACTCATAAAGTAAAATATGCCATATATGCTCCTTTGTCACTTCTATTATTATGGTTTTGAAAAAAATGACTGTTAAAATCGAACTGCATTCTTCAATGTCTGCACTAAGAAAAAGAACAACTACCTACTTTTGTAGGAGGTTGATGCAGGTAGTTCATGCAATTGGAAAAAAAAACTGCACTATTGATGGGATGACTCATTATATCTACTCCTTTCCAAGATTGGTGTCTGTTATGGTTGATATAAAATTATATTTTCCTTTATAATTTATTATTATTGCATTTATATTTTTCGCACAACGCGTGTCTATTTTCAACCATATTTCATTTACGGTTATTATTAATAACATCAGGTTTCACTCTCCCCTTATTATAACGTATAACATCAAATGTCCTCTATTCTTTTATCTTTGTTTCATGTTAGTGTATGTAATATAAAAACACGTTTGTTTTAATTTTTTTAATTATTTACTTATATCAATGACACTTTGATAATTTATATATATACATACATATATATATATATATCATTATATAAATATATATATATATATATATATATATATATATATATATATATATATATATATATATATATATATATCTTTTTACAATTTTTATATATATTTTACCTAATATATACTTTATACATCTCGTTGTATACTTTATATTTTTATACACCTGTTTTTTTTTGCATAAGATTTTTAGACGTTTATACTTGAAAACATTTCTTCATTTATTTTAAAGAATATTTAAGTATTTGCTTTATATTTTATAATTAATGTCTTATCGTTACCCCCTCCCCCCGTAATTTGTGTGTAGGTTCAAAAATAATTTTACTTTTCTTTTATTGGTATCTATTTTATAAATTTCATATATCTCAATTTTTACCGTAACCTTATTTATATACTCTATATCTCTTTAAAATTACTTTTATATCTTAAAGCATCACTTTTTCTTGTAATTTTAAATACTTCTTAATTATTTAACTATATTTTATTCTTAATTAGTTTTATTGCTATAGTATTATATCTCTGCTTAATTTTCGTAAGTTTATTTTATTGCTACGCAATGATTCCCAGTCATAGTTTAAACCTTTGCTCCCATAACTCTATTCTATTAATAGCTTGGTAACTAGCATCTGTTGGTCAAGTTTTTTCTCTCTTCCTTTTTTCTCCTTATCCTCCCTCCCCTATCCCTCACTTTCTTGTTACAGTCATTTGTCTTGTCGAATTGTGGAGATAAAGCTTGTATATTGGGTCCATCACAAATGACCTTGATAATGTAGTAGGATGACCTGACCATAGATCATTGTCTTATGACTGACCAGTAGCCATTTAAAAAATCCTTAATAGATGTAAGTGGGTCCCTGGGGTTAATTATCCCTTCCGCCTCCTAAAAATTCTACTAGCCTCTAAATGTCTCTGTTCAGATCAAATATACACTATTCTTGAAAATCTATACTCTGAACTAAAATAAGAGTAGAATCACTGTACATATTTGTGCTCCGTGAATTTTGAATTATGTAAAATCATTTCGAACGTCCGTTATTTTGAAGTTCATGAATTCATCAGACGTAAACGGTTTCTTTACAATGATGTAATGTTTTCGTAAATAAATTAAAGGAGTCGTTAGAAAAGGCCGTAATGGACCGACAGCTGTAGATCTACTCTCATACATAGAGAGAGAGAGAGAGAGAGAGAGGGAGAGAGAGATAGAGAGAGAGAGAGGATTTTGATTTTATTCCATTCTCCTACGTTTATTTCATGACTGGATTAATATTTCAAAATCCCCGACAGAGTAGGAGTATCTAATCTAGTCTATGTATATTACTCTGGTTGTATTTTCTTCTTTTCCTGCACTCTCTGTTCAGGTGATACCTATTTTTGTCTTCTATAGTATTATTTTTTCTATATTATATTTCAAGATATAGCATGGTTTAAATGTCACTTGCTTCCAAATACGCCTAGCGCAGATTCTGTACTAAATTAATTCTGTTCTTTACCATCCAGCATACTTTTCTACATTTATTCATAGTTTTCTATATCATCTCCCACTGTCACATTTAGTATCGCATTTCCATGTCATACTATTTGAAAGATTTATACCATTTCTTCTTGAATAATGCATTTTTCTAGGATTTTAAACGACGCTTGTTTTGAGATATATTTTATTTAAGTTCATATTTTACATCGTTAGTATTGCTAAATTTGTTTCTACTCAAGAAACAGGAGATTCAGTATGTTGTTCAATATGGAAACAATCATACCATCATACTTCTAAGAGCATGACTTTACCGTTCAAAAATAATAAAACTTTATTTAATTTGAGCATTCGTTTCCCTCTAATATGTGCATGTGCTTGTGTAGGTATATATATATTTGTTTGCGTATATTTGGCTCTTCTGTTTTACAAAGGTGACGCTTCCAGTAACAGCAATACAGTTACAGTTCATGACATTAATAATCAGTTGAATCCTTGCGGGTCCATATGTGCTTTTTAGATTGTGGAGGGAGTAAGCTTCAGACAGGCAAATTTTGAGTTCGAAATGACTGTGCATAATGAATATCACGAAGGCGTTATAAGTGGTATCAGGTTATATATAAATATATATACTCTTATATATAAGACAGGTAATGTAGACAACAAATAGATGTATTACTTTAACGCTCGGGAAGTGAAAAAGTCTTTAACGTTTCGAACCTACGCTCTTCTACAGAAAGGAACACAGAAAGAAACAAAGATGATGTATATATATATCAGACAGATAGGTTATATGTATATGTATGTATATGTATATATATCTAAATATATATCTAAATATATATATATATATATATATATATATATATATATATATATATATATATATATATATATATATATATATATATATAGAAATATATTTGTTTTACATGATCGAACGCCTGCGTCATCCCTGTAAGTAGTTATTTTTTAACTTTATGTTTTCTGACGCGATTCTATCTATCTCTATCTCTATCACTTTCCCCCTCTCGTTCTTCCTCTGTTACTACTTCGTATCTCTCTTTACCCCTCTCGTTCTTCCTTCTTTTACTAGTATATCTCTCTCTTTCCACTCTCGTTCTTCCTTCTGTAAATACTATATTTATCTCTTCCTCTCTTTCTCTCATTGCTCACCTATTCTTCTACTTCCGCCCCTTGTTTCTCCCTCTACCACTCTCTCTCTCTTCCTTACCCCTCCCTGGTTACATGTTTCCGGTCTCTAATCCTTTTCTCCCTTGGCTATCACTGAGGAAACACGCGAACTAACTTCGTCCCGCTTTCAGTTCGTGCCTCACCGCGTTCATATACACATGATTTTTCACGACTGGCCGCATAGCCTTTTCCGTTTGTTTTCCTGTCTTGTTTTTTGTCCGCCACTACATTCCTTCATGGCACGAGTTTAATTTGTGTATACAAATTTAATTTGCGGTCCATGGGAAGAGCCATTTTAATGATGCGTCCTACCCTACTCTTCGAAACGCCGGTGTTAAAATGGGGGTAGCTGATGAAGGAGAATGTTCTCTGTATGGCCTCTGTGTCTTCTGTACTATGGTTATTATTATTTTCTTGTTTACGTTTTGTTTGCAATGGCCTGTACCCAGATATGCACCTATATATACAGGTAGACGTAGGTATGCACATACCTGTACTCATATATGCATATACTCATTTATTATTTGTTTTATACATATATATATATATATATATATATATATATATATATATATATATATATATATGCTTGTATGTAGTTATATATATATATATATATTTATGTATGTGTGTTTGTGCGTGGGCCTACATTTGTGTATTTAAGTGCATGTATATATATATATATATATATATATATATATATATATATATTTATATACATGTTTATATATGCATATATCTTTCTATACATATATATCAATAATAATAACGATAACAATACTACTACTAATAATAATAATAATAATAATCATAATCATAATAATAATAATTATTATTATTATTATTATTATTATTATTATTATTATTATCATTATTATTATTATTATTATTATTATTATTATTATTATTACTATGAAGTTGCGTAGCACTAGCTTTAATTCGTTGTATACGTATACAGCTTTACATAGATCTACGCATGCTTCAACAGCACCGATTAGTAACCGTTGCAAATGCAACCCTGCAATAATACCGGTGCAGTTTCTTCAGGATCTTTACGTAATATCCTTTGATTTTACTCTTCAAAGTTTTTCTTTCATCTACTCTGCGTTGGTTGATGTAGAATTAATTTAGACGCAAATTTGAGTTCAATTTTTATTTGGATTATCATTTATAATCCATGATTTCACTTTGTTGTTGAATTACTTATTATGAATTTATACTTGGCAAATATGAATTCTTTCATTTCAAAACATTTCAAAGCTCGTTCCTGTCCAGAATTTATTACATTACCCTAAGATGTAAACATCTGATAAAATTCCTCTAAATACAGGTCACATTTTTTTAGTTCTGATCGCTATGGCTTTGCAATACAAATTAATTCCCAAATGATATAGTCTTAGTTTCTGTCTTTAATAGGCCAGATTATTATGCTAACTTTATTGGAAACTTTTATTTTTATCTCTAACTAAACTCAAATAACTATGTTAAATTTCAGCGACTTAGCGTTCTCTTATAGTTGATCTTTTTTTTATTCATCTGTACATTATTATGCTTAATATTTACTCTGATTATAATATAAATTTCGATATTATTTTTAAATTGTGGACTGCTATAATATGTGTAATATTTTTGCTAAGACAATATGACATGCGGATTTTATACGTATCAGAATTTTTATAATTATGCTCAATTCTGGGAAAGAGAGATATGGTAATGCCGTAGTAGGATAGTGAGAGGGGGTGCTAAGCTAAGTGAAGTAAATCTAGCTGGGGAAATAAACAAGTAGAAGGAGGAGGTGATAGTTGTGGGGGTGGAGTAGCGAATTATCGCTGGGGAACCAAAGCTAAGATTGAAAGATGGTAGTATTGAGCAATGAAGTGTAAACCGTGGAGAATTGACAAAATGAATAATTCAAAATTTGAAAAATTAAGAATGAAAAAAGAAAACTGGAAAATATTTTTAAAAAATTACAAAGACGCCGAGAAGCTGAGGTATTAATATAAATATATGAACACCCCAAAAGTATTTTTTTCTCGAATTTTCAAAAGTTCAAAGGTTTAAAAGTTTCAAATCTGTAGAAAGTTTAAAAGGCCAAGCGGTTTTGATATATATATATATATATATATATATATATATATATATATATATATATATATATATATATATATATATATATATATATATATATATAGATAGATAGATAGATAGATAGATAGATAGATAGATATCTAGATAGATACACAGATTGATAGATAGACGGATAAATAGATTGATAGAGATAGATGGATAAATAGACGATCAGAAGTACAAATTTTATAATTTAAAAGAACTAGCGGTTTTGAGAGGTAGGTAGATAGATAGATAGATAGACAGACATACAGACAGATAGATAGATAGATAAATAGATAGATAGATAGATAGATAGATAGATAGATAGATTGATAGATAGACCTAACGATGGCGTGTGGTCTGTGTGTAGACTTGTTGCTAGTCCAAGTGTTAATCGGTTAAGTGAGCGCTTTTGTATCTCTAATCTTTCATTAGACTTTACACTTTATATGGTTATTACTACTGGCTTTGTTCAGAGTATCCGGATGCAGTAAATGAATTTCCAACCGTCGAGTTCGTTCCGTCGGTTGGGGTTGCGTGCCTCCTTCCTGATGAAATGTGATTCCTTTATTAGGAGGCATACTTCTGGTACCAAAACACCACACACCGACAATGCAGCAGTCTCCCAATGGGATCCAGACGGAGTGGTATCCTGACCGCTCGTATCCTTAATAAACTGGAGCACCAAGCAGTCCACGCAGGACGACACATCACTCTACACCGGAGATACATCGATGATGTTTTCGTCTTAACCAAATCCTGAGACGAGACAATCCATAGCTTCTTTAACAACCTCCACAACATCCACTTCGACATTGAACACCCAGCCGCAAATGGCTCACTGATCTTCTTGGACTTCAACGTATATTTCACATGCCACAATCTGGTTCTTCGAGAAAGAGGCGAAGAAGAACATATTCCTCCATTCGGATTCAGCATACCCACAGACGTGGAAATATAATGTGGCACTTAATGTGCTCAAACAGATGCGATGAGGCTGATGAAAAAGACGACGGATACAATAGATACAACGACAAAGAGAAAGGGTAAAATAGACAAAGAGATAAGCGGAAAGATATTAGATGGACATATATTAACTTTCCATACTACGGAAAAAAGGTTGAAAATAAACTAAGAAATGTCGTCAAAAAGTTTGACCTCCCTGTCTGAATCACGGTGGGTGGGGGCAGGACACACACCTTCGGACACTATCTCTCACACATCAACAAACAGAACATATGCTGTTTGAACCAATGCCCAATCATAGCTAAGCAGGCAATGGACAGTAGCAGGCTATGTTTTCAAACCAATATAATATAGGAAATGACCTGTACTTCCGAGGATAAATATATTGGATCGACTTAGCAACGGCTTCATATCAGAGTGAATTAGCAGCCCTAGAACTAGCAACAAGGTTATACACAGACCGGACACCACCGGTAGGTCGCCTCTATGTTTCTCGCTCTCTCTATCTACCTATCTATCTACCTCACAAAAACAGCTAGACGATTTAACTTTTCATATATTTTGTATTTCTGATCCATGCATCTATCTATCTATCTATCTATCTATCTATCTATCTATCTATCTATCTATCTATCTATCTATCTATCTCTTCTCACGGACGTGCTGTCACATCGGCTGCGAAGGTAAACGTTTATTTGACCTTTTATTGTCCACATTTTGTTGGAATTTTAAAATAATTTTGTTGAGAAGCACCTAGGCTTCATTTGTGTGTATTTTCAAGGGCAGAAATTGGCCCCCAGGGGCAGTTTCGGCCCTAGCAAAATACAAAAATTTCCTTCTTGACATTTGAAAAATGTCGAGAAACATAATTTTGGAACGCTTGTCTTGTTCTTTTGACAATCATTTAGCGAGGCTTCAGATGCCAGAAGAGAAAAAAGAACAGAGTTGCGCGTGCTCACACAGTGACAGGAACGCAGTTGCTGTAAACGTCACAAAGACGGTGATTACAGCTACTAACAGCACTCTCACCACCACCACCACCACCAACACCAACAACAAAAACAAAACTGTAACCAAGGTTACAAAACCATGCGTAAAAACCGTCACAAATGTCTCTGACGTAAGCACCATTGCTGGTGACGCCATCATCACCACCACCAACAACAACGACAACAACAACAACAACAACAACAACGACAACAACAACAGCAACAACAAGGACGTAAAGTTATCGGCCGTCAGCAATGACACCATCACCTGTTCAACAAACTCTGCTGCCACTACCACCACCTTTGAACCAGGCAGTACATACACCAACATAAACAAAAATATCCAGAAGAACATGTCCGCCAGCACAACAAAAACAAATTTCGCAAATGCTCTAAAGGAAAAAAGAACAATAGTGACATTCACACAAAAACAAATAAAAGACACAAAATCCCTTCTTACGAAAGAAGGAGATGATGTCAGAATAAACATACCAAAAGATATTATAGAAATGAAAAACAAAAAGTGCATCATTTATAAATTGGTAAACACAAAAACCAGACGTGTAGAAAATGCTAGCACAGATAAAATTGAAGTTTGTCTTAGAAAAATTTGGCCTTATCAGAATCATGTCACCTGGGGAAGAAAATTTGGAACGGTGCAAGTGAGATTTCTGGATGAAAATTTAGCTAAACAATTTTCGACACTCTCTCTCCGCACAGATGACTTGGTAATGATACCGAGTTATCTAGGACAGAGAGTGACCAAAGTTATGATAAAAAATGTGCCATCGGAGGTGGACACCCAATGGCTGATATCGGCCGTGTGCCTGGAAATGGAGGAGGCAAATATTTTGGAGATTACGGTCGGAGAGGAAAAGAACTGGGGAGGGAGAAATCTGGAAATCCTTCTCCACATCACGGAGGAGGCTTCACAGAAAATTCCTCCAAACATTAGATTGGCAGAGGACCACAAGCTGTATGTGGTGGTAGAGGGTAGGCGACCTCGCTGTTACCTATGCAACAGCGAAGCACATCTGAAAAAGGACTGCCCTCTGGCCGCTAAACAAAAACAACAACAACAACAACAAAAGCAACTACCAAATACCCCCGACAGAAAAACCTTACTACCAACACCACCAGCAACACAAAAAACAACAACAGAAATATCAGCAATAACCACAAAAGAAAAGACAACAGAAACTGCAAAAACAGAAGAAAAAAAAGAAAATTCCAAGACTGCCTCTCCCTCCCCCATATCACATACACCACACACAAATAACAAGCAGCCAACATCAATAAAAACAGCAACACAAACATTCACAGAAACACACACAGACGCACAAAATTTGCCGTTACCTCTTTCTGACTCCTCAGATCTCCCATCATCCGATGAAGAGAGTGGGGAGGAGTGGAAAATAGCTACGAAAGGAAAGAGGAAGCGCAGTAAGAAGAAAACAAAACAAAATGCAAACACAAACAAAGCAGGGAGATTCACATCTCCCGAAAATACTACTAACACCAATAGTAATATAAAAAAAACAATGCTAACAGCAATAGACAGTACAAACACAGAGTTGATGAATTACATCAACTCTAAAACAAACATCACAAATAACGATAGCAAAACTAACAACCACCCACGTACAACACCGCCAAAAACACATTAAAATTATTCATGTAACACCAGCATTACACAACACAATAAAATCCCTCTACCCCAACTCGGTAGGGGGATTCCAGAAATATTTGTGCAAGAAATTGTACAATAGCCTCCTTGGTGAAAAATCCAAGGAGGAAACAAAACTTTCTAACGGTAAGTAACACTCTGTTCTTTTGTTTTGTGCTTTAAAGCACACGCGCACACGCATAAATAGAATCATGGTGAAGATTGGTTGTGTGAATGTGCGTGGCTTAGGGTCCCCTTGGAAACAAGGGTACCTCTTAAATGACATCAAGTCACACAATTTGGATATCATAGCCATTAGTGAGACCAGACTCCATGAACCGCGGGCCCTAAAGTCCATGTTTGGCGAACAGTTTAACATTTATTTTTCTCCCTGTCTGCCGAGGATGGGCAGTAGTGGCACGGCGGTTCTTTTTCGCAAGAGTCTGGATCTCCAAGTAAAGGCGATATTTACGGACCCGGAGGGTAGACTGGTTGTCCTAGATGTGGACGGCAGCGATGGAGGCGCTTTTCGGTTGCTGGAAGTTTATGTGCCTCCTTTAACAGGTCGGTCAGACTTCTTTGGACGTCTAGAAGTATTGCTGGGAACGTCTCGTCCCTTACTTTTAGTGGGGGATTGGAATGCTACCTTGGACACGCATCTCGACTACGTGGTGAGTGACAAAACTAGAAGGGGATGCAAAGGCCTCATAGACCTGCTCAGACGCTTCCAGTTGTCTGACAGGTACCGACTCGACCACCCAAATGTGCCAACGTGGACTTGGAGCAACCGCATTGGCTCGTCGAGATCGTATCTAGATAGGATAGTGTGTAGGACAAGAGATATAGATAGTTTAGGATGTCCACAGTTCCACATAGTCAGCTACACGGATCACAAACTTGTGACGTGTACGCTAGACTTAGATAAGTCACATAGGCAGGGTCCCGGTTACTGGAAACTAAACGCGTCTTTCGCGTCGAGACAGGTTTTCAGAGACCGGATTAGCACGTTAGTAAAGAGGGCTTTGACGGGAGCCATCGTCAACAACAAATGGTGATTTGCCCTCAAGAGAGCAGTAAGGGCGGAAGCAATAAGGTATAGCAGGGCACTAGCTGTAGAGAGGAACAGAGTAGAGGGGGGGGGGGCTAGTGATAAAGTTAGAAGAGACATTGCGAAGTGGCATCGCATCCGACGTTTTAGCGGCGAGGTTGGCCGTCGACCAACACTTCAATGCTAAACACGAAGGGTGTGCTGTCAGGGCAAGGATGCGTGCTCTGAGGAATGAAGGTGTTGAAGCCGCACGAGAGGCCCGGGTGGCGGAGGCGCATCGGGGTAACAGAGCCACCATCCTGTCTCTGGTAGACGAACAGGGGCGCGAATTGCTCGAGCCGAGCAAGATGTGCGAGGCGTTTCAGCGGCATTTTGCCCGACTGTTCGGGAGGAGTGGCGAGCGAGAAGGCAGGGTGGACTTTAGTGCCTACCTGCACAGCTTGCCACGACTCTCGGCAAGAGAGGCGGAGTGCTGCGAAGGGGTCATCACGGCGGAGGAGGTGAGGGACGCGATGGCGGGTTGCTCGACGGACAAATCTCCGGGTTTGGATGGTCTGCCCTACGAGCTTTACAACTGTATGCCAGACTTGTTTGGAGACGTCTTGGCGGCCGTGTACTGCAACTGGCAGCAGAACGGGAGCATTCCCGGTTTTGTGAGCCGAGGAGTGGTAACGCTGCTGAAGAAAGATCCAAACAAGGGGGACGCCATAGATAAATTTAGGCCCATCACTCTGCTCAATGCAGACATGAAAATTTTGGCCAAGGTGTTAGCCAAGCGGTTGGCCCTTGTCATCGAGAAACTGGTCGGCACGGAGCAGACGTGCGCCGTGCCGGGCCGGAGCATCCATGACAACCTCCATCTGATGCGCTACATCATAGAGAGGGTAGTTAAGGAACCTGGCATGGGTGGGGCCCTGATCAATTTGGATCAATCCAAAGCTTTCGATAGGGTAGACCATCGATACTTGGAGGCCGTCCTCGAAGCGGCCGGCTCCGGTACCGTTTTCCGCGGCTGGATGGCTGCCTTGTACACAGGCATTCGTTCGGTTGTTCGCGTCAATGGACGTCTATCGGGACCCTTCGACATTGCACGTTCGGTTCGTCAGGGATGCCCCCTGTCGCCGCTCCTGTACGTATTGACACTCGAGCCACTACTGCGGAAGCTGGCGACGCTGAGGCGCATCCCGCGAGGACTGGGGTGCGGGACGAGCGTGTCGGCATACGCGGACGACGTCACCGTCATAGCGTCTAGCCACGAGCACATCAAGCTTGTCGGCCAGACGCTGAAAGACTACGAAGCGGTGACTGGAGCGAAAATCAACCGGGATAAGTCGGTGGGTTTGCTGCTCGGCACCTGGAGAAGCAAGCCCATACCGTCCGGCAGCGCCTCAGTGGTGGGACGGTGGACGGACGGTCCGGTCAAGTTGCTCGGTGTCTGGTTCGGTCCGGACCTGCAAATGGAGAAGAACTGGGACGAGATAACGAGTCGGGTGGCCACTCTCTGCCAGCAATGGTCCGAGAGGGAGCTGTCCCTAAAAGCTCGGGTGGAGGTGGCGAACGCGTACATCGCGTCCGTCATCGAATACCGCCTGACCGTCGTGCCTTGTCCCGATCGCGCCATCACCGAAATGGAGCGCATCCTCTTCCGCTTTTTGTGGAAAGGAAGCGTTCCGATGGTGAGGCGATCCGTTTGTTGCCAACACCCGCTGAAAGGAGGGCTGGGCATGCCGTGGTTGATGATGCGCAGACATGCGCTGAGACTGCGATATCTCCGGCTCTATGTAAACGACGGTGAGCAGGTGTGGTCGCCGTTTGTGCGACGCTCTTTCCCGCAGCTCGTCTCCATGACCGAGCTGCAGTCGTGGATCAAAAAGAGGCCGAGGAATGGCGAATGGCACCGTGAGTGTCGCGTTGCTCTGCAACAACTATGCCGTCCCGGGTCGAACTTGAGCGGCTGCATCACAACGAAGTCATTCTATAGGGGATTAGTGGAGGGCAGGTACGACAACGATCTCGGGGCGAACCTGGGCGTCGACGAGGAATACCTGACCCGCCTGTTCCAGACGACTTTCGGGCCGGGACCTATGGACAACTTCCAGAGATCCCTGGCCTGGCAGTGTTACCGAGAGGCGCTACCCGTTCGGGATAAGCTCTATAGACACGGCTCGCGAAATGCGGGGCCGACCTGCCCGAGATGCGGTCAGAGCGATGAAACCGTTCTGCACGCACTCGTGCAGTGTCCAACCATTTCGGAGCTTTGGGCTTATGTCGAACGACTGCTGTCGCGTGTGGGACGAGTCGGTTTATCAACCGAGTCTATCGTTAATATCGTCACGCCTCCTTCCTTTAGACGGGAAGGAAGAGCTGTATTTATCGTACTTGTGGCTATGGCTAAAGAATGCATCTGGTGGACGCGTCTGAAAGGATTAGAGACAAATACTTTTCTCTCTGGTCAATCTCTCATCAACTTTTTCAAGTATCACTTGAAAAGGAAGGTGAGAGTAGAGAGGCAAGTGTTGTCTAGCAAATGTTTCGAAAAAAGATGGATACATGTAGCAAGAATGGCACTTATAAATGACGAAGCCACCTTGACCATGATTCTATAAAACGTTTTAAAATTTTGTAAACAGAGTTACTTCCGTTTCTTGCATAAATAAAAGAAATTTTATTTAACAAACTGTGACACTAAGGACCGAGATTACCGTGGTCTTTTCGTAGGTTTTTCTTTCCACGGATAACCTCTCCATTTATTGGGAATTTTCTGTATTATTTCGTATTTTTTGTAAATACCCCAAACGTTTTGCGATGTTTTTTTTTCATCGTTGTCCCCACTTTTGATTTTTTTTTCTGCTTTGTTTTCGCCCCCCTCGAAAAGAAAAAAAAAATCTACATTTGTATTTTGTCCCCTCTGTGTTGAGCCCTGTGTGGCTAATAAAGAAACCTATCTATCTATCTATCTATCTCTCTATCTGTCTGCATGTCTGTCTGTCTGTCTGTCTGTATGTTTATCCGTTCACCTATCTATCTATCTATCTATCTATCTATCTATCTATCAAAAACCGCTAAACCTATTAGACCTTAACTTTTCAAGCATTTGAACCTTTGAAAAAAGAAAAAAAAAAAACTTCTAGGTTTTCCCAAACGGGGATTTTCAAAGAATTCGTTGTTCATAGACATTTATATTAACACATTAGCTTCTCATCATCATATCATTTGAATTCATTTTCTGATTTTTTAAGATAGTTACATTTTAATATTTTTCTGCTTTATTTTTTCGTTCTTCAATTTTCAATTTTTGAATTTTTCTTTTTGTCATTTCTGCATGGTTTTCTCTTCGTTGCTCAATTCTACCATGTTTCATACTTAGCCTTTGGTTTCCCCAGCGATAAACTGCTAACCGTTCAATATCACCTCCTACTTGTTCATTCTTCCCTCTTAGCTCAGCTTTACTTCTTTTGGCATAGTACCCCCTCTGACTATCCTATTATGGCGTCACCCTGTTATCTCTCTGTACTAGACCCCAACCACGTTGCCTTAGATAAATCAATAACGTTTATGATTGATCGGAAAATATTTTTTAATTGCTAAATTGAACAATTTGGAAAAATCATAATTTACTTCATTACCAAATGGAACAATTAGCCACATAGTATTTTTCGATTTAAAATCATAATCTCGTTCATACCCGTTTTTCGAAGTAGTACATATATATATATATATATATATATATATATATATATACAAAAACAAATAGTAAATGAGTATATGCATATATACGTACAGGTATGTGCATACCGACATCCACCTGTATGTATAGGTGCATATCTAGGTACGGGACATTGCAAACAAAACGTAGACGAGAAGACACACAAGCCACATAGAGACCATTCTTCTTCATCAGCTACCCCCGTTTTAACACCGGCGTTTCGAAGAGCTGGGTAGGACGCATCGTTAAAACGGCTCTTCCCAATGGACCGCAAATTAAATTTTTATACACAAATTAAACCTTGCCATGGAGGAATGTAGTGGCGGACAAAAAACAAGACAGGAAAACAAACAAAAATTGCTATACGGCCAGACGGGAAAAATTATGTGTATGAACGCTGTGAGGCACGAACTTGAAAGTGGGGACGAATAAGTTCGCGTGTTTGTTCGGCGAAATCCAAGGAAGAAATGGATTATTGACCGGAAGCATGTGACCATGCCGGTGTAAGGGGAAGAGAGAGAGAGTGGTATATATATATATATATATATATATATGCGTGTGTATGTGTTTGTGCATGTACGTCTATATATTTATATCCCATCCTACTGTGGCCCTAGCCAATTTGTTGAATTATGTATTATTACCATCTCTAGGCTTTCGGGTTGTTGGCTTCAAGTGACTTCTCTAAACATCACTGGTCATCAGTTACAAGTTACAGTCATGCTTTTCTTTCCATATTTTATACATAGATTTTATTTACTAACTTCGCATTCGATATTTTACTTTATCATGGTGAATTGAAGCTAAACAGCCAAAAAGAATAAAGATGAAAGTAGTACGTAATTCAGCAGATGTGGCTAGAGTCGTATAAGGAAGGCACAGAAATCTGAACAATCCTTTTCTTTCATTTATTTTAACCCATTGACTGACTTCATACACTATAAGGTAAAAGCCATCTTCAGTTTTATTACCTCCACCTTCACTAAGGCGGAGGTATTGTTGTTAGTCGTTTTTGTTTGTTTGTTTGACTGTGGTCAAGATATTTCAAGAACCCCAGGACCAATTCGAATGAAACTTTCAGGGTTGTTTGGCTTTGTGCATGGCATCAACGTGTCAGATTTTGGTATCAATCTGGTATCGGACAAGGATTCTGGATTTGTTTTTACAAACTTTTTGAGAGCGGTCGGGTTCTTGTTTAGTATTTTCGTTTGTGAGAGCAGCCGAGTTTATTTCAGATATTCTCATCCTAAAAATCATCTCCGGCTAATCATTGAAAGGACCTTGGTGTTGCCTTGGAGGTTTGCGCTCTCTGTGTGCTCTTGTTATATTTGCTTTTATTTTACTTTTCCCTATTACTTAAATAGGGAAAATTTTATTTTTATTGTGAATACCAAGAATGGCTTTTATACTGTTATTATTGTTGCTACTGTTATTGTGATATATGTTTCATTTGTTCTTGCATCAGTACAACAAAGTGTATCGCCAAGAATTTAATAAACTGATTGGTGAAGAGTATAGAATATCATATATCTACGGAAATTCAGTAAAATTCGACAGTGCTTCATCGCAGTCCCCCCGAGGAAGTGCTCACACACAGATGTTTCTTTAAAATATTCAATAACATAGTAATTATAAAGTTTAATCTTGTATAAATGTATAGGAATGTATGCTCAGCAACTCAATTCTGGTGGCCCGTAGAGAAACAAACGTCAGGGTTTGCTATTAAGGTCTGGTATTTTCTATCCTCGTGTTGTAGTATTCTCATATGTATGTATGTGTTATGCATGTATGTATGTATGTATGTATGTATGTATGTATGTATGTATGCTTGTATGTATAGATGGATGGATGTATCTATCTATCTGTCTACGTACACGCACACACACACACACACACACACACACACACACACACACTCAAAAAGACGAGATTATAAATTTATAGAATGCATGTTCTTTTATATGTTGTGTTGTTGGTGAGAAGTATTTCTTCGTTTCTTACATATTGTTTTTTTTTTCTGGGGCTGTGCATATGTTTCAACTATTTTGTTTATATTTGATGTTTCTATTTATTATAATAAGCATTGTTAAAACAATGGACTTACTAATCTAATGTTTCACCCATGCTGCTTGTCTAGTCACTTGTAATTTGCTTTTATGTTTATTACGCTGTTGAAATCACCGAATTGATTGCTAATGCTCAGTTGATAAATGCATGATGACATCTGTTAGGTTGTTGAAAATGGATATATTTGTATCATATTATTTGTGAATCTTTTATAACTTGAAGTCTCGTTATTTGAAGGTACCTTCTATTCTTGTAAATCTGAATACATTTATGCGTTCATGGACTACCGTAATTACATATAATGATGTTTTGTAACTGCTCTGATGGATAATCTGTTACGCTAGAATAATATATAGTTACTGAGTTTTAGTGTTGAGAGGGCATATCATAAGTATGTAAATGTATACAAACATTTATACAAAGATTTCATTGAATGCATTTATTTACATAAATACACACAGAGATTATTTGCAGACGATGTTAAGCTTAATGTCAGATTTTTATCTAGTTACGTTTATTTCGCTGGAGATGAGATGCTTATCAATTCGTGTTGTTGAGAGGTGGGAAAATATTTGAGTTCGTCGAAGATGAAGAGATTCTTTTAAACTAGATGCTTGCCTTCTCTTTTCTGGAAACTCTGTGATGCTTGTCTGCAACCTCTGCTTTATCTCAGACATTTAGAATTGTTAATCTCCACGATTACATTCCTGAATATATATTTGCCGGGATATTGCGTTGAAAATTCCATTGAAATCACATGTTCATACGATTGTACTTATATGAATGGGTGGAATACTGGTTAAAAATTAACTGTGATATCAAGTCTACGAATTCCAAATATCGCAAAACGTACACCGCTACCTGTAAGTACAACAGGATACCCGCGGACGAAAATAATAAGATTGAAACGGAAATTATATAAGGCAAAAGAAGAATGTATAAAGCGTGTCTATTGGTAGATGAAAACTAGCAGAAATGAAAAGTGAAATGCAAGGCTGAAATATAGCATTGGACAGAAAGTTATTTGGTGAAAATTGTAGGTGAAGATTGCAGGGTGAATTTGATGTCAACAGCAATATAACTAATTGCTATAGGTTGTAGAATAGTATATTTATACTCGAGTAAAGTTTAAATTTTAAAACGCTACCTACCAATACAACAAAGAAATAAAGAATTAACATATAAAATTTAAAAAAGCAAAGGGCATCCAAGTTTAAATTGGTGCAAACAAATCAACTTGCTCATAATTAAGGATGTCATGAAAGTATAATCGTGATGAAATTCGAAACATATTCAAAAATAGAAATGGTCCGTATAATGTCTTTCACAGAATACAAAGTTATAAGAACAATGAATTTTTTATGCTCTGGTTGTGTGTGTTGCATGAAACTGTGAAACATATTGTGGATGTGTAAAACTGTTTAAACCTATTGTGTATGGATCAAATAAAGTGAGGATTTATAGAGGAGAATAACTAACAGCGAGACGCAGAAAACATGGTTTGTGTTACTTTTGTGTGAAATTGAATGTGGAATGTATGTAATTCAAAGTATACATAAATGTATGAAATAATGTTGCTCATGTACACCAAATTTGAGTGATTTAAGAAAACTGCAACAACATGATGCGAAAAGCATTGCAAGTGAGCATTGAGTAACTCTTCAACAAGATCACCGTCTAGTGAGAACAACGCGGAATTACTCATCCGAGGAATTTTCAGAATGACTAACAACTAAGACCAATTTAAATCATGTAGAAACGCTGATCTTAAGAAAAGATAGTTACACCTTATTAACCAATCGAAATATTTTAACCTTTTGTTGACTATAACAACTTCGTTTCTAGGAGTGAGTGTATAATATTTTGAATGGGTATCATTGTATTTTTTAGATGTATTCATATGTTTATATATGCATATACACATGTATACATATACATATATATACATATATACATATATATGCATATATATGTATATATACATATTTATATATGTATATATATATATATATATATATATATATATATATATATATATATATATATATATATGTGTGTGTATATATATAGGCGCAGGAGTGGCTGTGTGGTAAGTAGCTTGCTTACCAACCACATAGTTCCGGGTTCATTCCTACTGCGTGGCACCTTGGCCAAGTGTCTTCTACTATAACCTCGGGCCGACGATAGCCTTGTGAGTGCATTTGCTAGACGGAAACTGAAAGAAGCCCGTCGTATATAAGTGTATGTATATATATATATATGTGTGTATGTATATATATATATGTGTATGTGTGTGTATATGTTTGTGTGTCTGTGTTTGTCCCCCCAACATCGGTTGACAACCGATGCTTGTGTGTTTATGTCCCCGTAACTTAGCGGTTCGGCAAAATAAATCGATAGAATAAGTACTAGGCATCCAAATAATAAATCCTGGGGTCGATTTGCCCGACTAAAACCGGTGCTCCAGCATGGCCACAGTCAAATGACTGAAACAAGTAGAAGAGTATATATATATATATATATATATATATATATATATATATATATATATATATATATATATGCATATATATATATATATATATATAGGCATATATACATACATATTTGTACATAATGATACCCACACACACACACACACACACACATAATATATATATATATAATTTTAGGGAAAAAAACCAAGGTTCATGAACTCATCGATGAAAATCCACTGTGACATATAGAAAAATTAATATCATAAGATAAAGATAATATATTACCTTTACCTTATGATATTAACTTATTTATTATTCTTATTTATTGTGCTTTTACTTATTAATTTTTCTATATGTGACAATGGATTTTCATCGATGAGTTCATGGACCTTGGTTATTCTCCCTAAAACTATATATATATATATATATGTATATATATATATATATATATATATATATATATATATATATATATATATATATATATATATATATATATATATATATATATATATATATATATATATATATATATGTATATATATGCATATATGGGTACAGGACATCACAAAACATAAACAACATGAAATACCAAAACATCAACTCCGAAATAGGAATAGTATGAAACATGAAGACACACATGTTTTTGCAAACAAAGAAACAAATGGAAAACAAGACAAGTAACATAACGAACGACCCTTCATCAGTTGTTGGCTGTTTATGTACTCCAGATTTCGAGCAATTCACGATATTATCTGTCTTCGAGAAAACAGTTGCTCCCGCAAAAGAAAATAATAGTTGGGATTTTGCGGAGGGTCAATGTTGTTAACAAAAAGAGTTACAGTGAAACAAATACTGAGGGCTGCTATGCTAGACGGGTGAAGGTGTGGAACGCTGAGGAAAATTATTTGACAAGAGAAAGGATAGTAGAAGAGACAGACAAGAATACGTCTGGTCTGTGCAACAGAGCGGAAGAAAAGAAAGATGAACACGTTTGGAAAAAAAAAGATGGACGATGGTCACATGTGAGCAACGAGAGAGTAAATGAAAAAGAGGGAGAGAGAGAGAGAGAGAGCGGAGACAGATAGAAAATGGTGAAAGGGAGGAAAAAGCACCAGGTGAAGGAAGAGAGAGAGCAACTATTGAAAAGGTTGCTAGACACAACGAAAATTTCATAAAAATAAATAGGTAAATGAACGAAAATTTTACCGGTGGGTATGTTAAATTATGAGGCACTAAATGGGAATGACTCTCCCCAGACACAACAGAATATAAAAATATAATTATAACAAAGGGCGTGGATTGGGAGAGCACCTGCACGCTAGAAATGGATCTCAAAGGACTACAAATTATTTACATGGTTAATAGTTTTTGACGTCTATTTCTAGCACACAGGGGCTGGCCTCAAGCACCTTTTATTATAAATTTATCATAATTGTATTCTTATAATTATTGATGAGGGGTCGTTTTTTATGCTACTTTTCCTGCTTTTCATTTGTTTCGTGCGTATTCAAACCCTTTGTTTTCGTATTTGATATTGTTTACTGTTTGTGACGCTCTGTACCCATATATGCGTATACATATGTATATAAATACGTGTGTGTGTGTGTGTGTGTGTGTGTGTGTGTGTGTGAATCGTCGGCTGCAGCTTGTATCTGAACTTTCTGTTCGTCAGTTTATATCCAGTCTCCTCGGGAGGTGTTTGTTCCGGATCTGACTTTAAAATTCAGGTCGGTGGTGAACAAGTCGTAGGCAGAATTCCGTCGTAGGCAGAATTCCGTCGTAGGCAGAATTCCGTCGTGAGCAGGATGATGGGTACTGGTCGAGCATGTTGAAGCTGCTCCTTTCTTCTCTTTTTTACCTCCTCATTCAGTTGCTTGTTCTGCTCGAAGGAGCTGGCTCCATTGCGGATGGCAGTCCTCTACGCTGTTCTATATATGGTTTTCTGTGACCATAAGGATGACTGGCTAGAGTCCGCTTGATCTGGTCTTTAAAACGGAATTTCGGGCCTCCTCTGTGTTTTGCTACGATTTCAAGTTCTCTGTAGAGCATGATCCTCGAGAGACGATAGGGCTTCATGCATTGGACGTGAGCTACCTAGCGGAGATAATGACGAAGGATGGTCGGTTTGACACTTGGTAGTGGAGTGCGGTCAAGAACCTCATTGTTGGTGATGTACTCTTCCTATCGAATATTGAAGATCTGTTCTAGCTTGGATTGCTGGAAGCATTCGAGGCGCTTGAAGCCACGGCGGTACAGCGTCCAAGTGTCATAAGCATAGAGAAGAGTTGACAGGACAATGAAGCAGAAGACAATGATCTTTGTCCGGAGGGTCAGCGAGTGATTGAAGAATACAAGATGGCTGAGTCTACCCAAGGTGGAGTAGGCCGCTCGGATTCGGTTCTCTACTTCGTTTTCATACCTGAGATCTTCGGAAGAATACTCCAAGGTATGAGAAATTCTCAACTTCAGCTAGAGGCTGACCGTTGATGCTAATGTTCATGGGTGGACTTTTCTGGCCTAGTGCAGATTGGATCAGGGACTTGGTCTTTGAAATGGTTACCTGCATCGCAAAGCGTTCATTAGCCGCGTTGTAAAGATACGGTCCGGCTTAGCGTGACATTGTCGTCGGCATACTGCATCTCACGGACTGAGATGACGGAGGTCCACGTTTTTGCACGGAGACGTCTGAGACTGAAGAGTCCACCATCCAAGTGATAGCGCATGTTTATAGAGGGTGAATCCAGTGGTATTTCGTTGATCATCGCGGCCATGTACGAAGAGTAACACGTATATGCGAGGATGCATCCTTGCTTAAGACCTCCATTGATGAGAAATGGCTTTGTGAGGGCATTGTGATGGCATTCCATACCCACCATACCGTCGTGAAGAGAGCGGACCAGGGCAATGAAGTCCTCTGGACATCCAATTGAATGTAGTGACCTAGTTATCTACATTTCGAAGTCAATAGGTGGAATGTAGTCTTCCATCATACAAAATTTTAATTTTCTGGGAGTTGTAGCTGTATCCTAATCAAAGGCTATAAATGAATAAATATCATGACAATCTGCTAGACTATCTAAGTACTGGAATCTTATATTCCGCTTTGGTGTGGTAAATGAAGGGGTAGAAATGCCTGATGGGAGATGGGGGATAGTTAGAAGAAAGAAGGATAAGAAAATCTAATAATACTTATTTTAATTGTCATCTTATAGGGGAAGGTAAAGAAAAAGCTAAAGGAATAAGTATTAGAAATTACGAATGGAAGATATGTGCAGAAAATAAAGGAAGGATCACATAGCAATCTATTATATTTATAATGTTAAAGCTAGATATAATTAAATATATAGATGAATGCAAGGAGATACACTTAAAAATTTTGATATGGAGATACTTTGAAATATAAGAGAACTATTGAAACTTTTCATAAATGAAGTGTAAAGAATATGCTGGTAAAATATTGCACGATGAATGTATAACGGAAATATTTAAAATATAAATAGATACCTATAGTATGCAATTAAACTGCAATGGAAACAATTTCCGTCAAATACGGGTGGGTAAAGATAGGATATAGTAAGAAATGAGATCTAATGTATAGGGTAAATAAATTAGAAATATCAAATATTAGGTTGTTAAGAAAATTCTTACGGTTTTTAACCTTTAAATTCAGATGCACATATCTCTGCTAAAACAAAACTTTATTAATCAAAATAAACACCATCAAAATCGACACACTTTTGCCAACGCGAACTAAGTTTATTTTTGCCAGTAGCATAAAAATCCTGCGATCTGGTGGCGATGAAGTCGTTGAATGCATGTTTGGCATCGTCTTGGTTTTTGAAGTATTTCTCACGCAGGGAGTTGTCAAGATGCTTGGAAAATTGGTACTCGGTAGGCGAGAAGTCTGGTGAGTATGACGGATGAGACAGAGTTTTGTATCCCAATCCGTTCAACTTCTGCAGGGTTTGTTGTGCGACGTGCAGCCAAGAGTTCACGTGGAGTAGAATTGGTCCTTTTCTATTGCCAAATGCTGGTTGTTGTCGGAGCTTCTTATGCATTCCCGACCACCGAACAGTCACCATAACCTTCTTTTGGTGCAACTTTGACTTCGGGAAGTACTGTGGAGCTTCGTCGGCGTCCAACACCTGAGCTGAGTGTCGCCGCTTTTCATCGAAAGTCACAATCCGGTCGAGAAACGGATCTTTCTTGTTGCGTAAAAGAAGGGAAGACGACACTTCAAAACGGCACTTTTTTTCTTTTTTTTTTTTTTGGTAGTCGTTCAATTTGTGCGGCACCCATTTGTCAAGTATTTTTGTTTTTCCAATCTCTTCGAAGTGGTTGAAAATTGTCGTATACGTTACGTCTATTTCAGAAGCAAGATCTCGAACAGTTGTGCGTGGATTGGCTTCGACTAAGGCTCTTAGTTGATCGTTGTCAACATCCGATTGCCGACCACTACGCTTATCATCATCAAGACTCTCGTCACCGCTATGATTTTTTGAACCACCATTGTGCTGTACGTTCATCAGTGGTTCCTGGGCCAAACACATCGTTGATATTTCGAGCTGTTTCAGCAACTTTTCGGCCTAACTTTAACTGGAATAAACAAAATTCTGCGAATTTGCTTTTTGACCATGTCGTATTGAACGTTCCGGAGAAAATAGCCTAATTATTCAAAAATAGAAGAATTAACACAATTAGATAGAGCAACAAATGGGCTTTAACATGTTATATAAAATCAAGGTAATTGAGCGAGAATTAATTTGAAAATACATCATTTATAACTAAAATTAAAAATTCAACATAAACTTTCTTGACAAGCTAATATATAAAGGAATGCATTCAGATACAAAATTTAAACAAATGTTTGTTTGTTTTTGTTGCTCCACTACCGCCTGACAACCGGTCCTGGTTAGTATTTCTTGTTTGATAAAAATCACCGAAAGTGTAAGCAAAAGTCTTTAAAAATTAATTACGAGGAGACACACACACAAACACACAAACACACACAAACACACATGCACACACTCACTCACACATATAAACATGCACAAGCACACATTTCTATGCACGTGTTTACAGACATATATGTACACACACAAACGTGAAGTAAAGTGTAGTATCTAAGCTTATTTCAACAATTGATTAGCTTAGACTGTAGGCGAGAGGAAATAATTGGGATGGCTGAGCTGAATACTCAGCCTAGAGATTTAGATACTATTTTTATAGGTCTGTATTTTATATTATCGTACATAGTGTGCACGTATTACCGTTTTCAACATAAAAGAATACTATTTCGAAATATGAAAACTTCTATAAAACTTCTATAAATTTCAACTCAATACAAATATGATGTACTTCATTTTTTTTCGAACACTGAGTTCTACTGAGAGTAGAATAAATGTTTTATTAATAATGGTAGAATCAGATGTATAATATTATAGTAGACAGCAAAAGAAATAGTACCTGAAAAATTCCGCACACTTTCGTGTTATGAAGCACCAAATTATATTTTCGTTATGAGATATGATACAAAGTAAAGTAGTTAAAACAAATATAAATTGATTATATAGTTTAGACACGAAATCACCACACCTTTTCAATAATATACTGACTTAATGTTATATTTCTATCATACTTAATATTAGCGCTAAACAATCGATTGTTAAATAATGTTCCATTTAATATTTTCTTCGAAATATGGTTGACATAAAATCCAGTAAAATACTTCACTACTATTTTAATATCATATGTACTGACGCAATTGACAGAATTTTAAATGATATTCCAAATAATACCGAATACTTGAGTTGTGAAAATTCCAGAGTGAATGCTAAACGATTTATATCAATATTTAATTGGATGACATTACATGTATCATATGAATATATATAACATCAAGGTTGCAATTTTTGACTTTTTTGACAGTTAAATTCCACGGGAGTTATTCATTTATAATTATAAATCACTCTACTTTATTTGTGAGAATTCCAAACAGAATAAGTAGTCATCCAACATTCTTATTTTTTATCTTTGATACTTTTAGCATTATCCAACAAGCTGCATATTAGGGCTGAGCCGGTGGTTTAGACTCTGAAGCGATATACAATCAGGTAGCGACATATCAGAATTGTTGTAATTAGAATAAGTTCAGACCTAAAATATCAGTTTTTAATAGATTTATATCCGAAAAACTATTTCTGTAAGCTACACTTTGTATAATAAATACTCACAGGATATAAATTTTCCTAGTGCTGTTGTTCTTGTCTCTTACGGAGACATACACACAAACACACGCGCGTACACACACACAGAAATATTTTCATCGAAGCAGTGACGATCGTAGCAATTGTAAATATGCTGAAACTGTTTTCTGGAATGGTGCGAATTCTAAGGATTCAGGTGCGTAGTACACTTAGGCGGTTAGGATTTATATGTTCCTTTGCATTCAACAGGTACTATATTGTATACCCAAATCTGGTGTCCACTTATCTGGTGCAACGTATTGAAGGAAATAAGACAATTCCAACTTATTAAAATGGTTCCTTGTTTACGAAATACACTGCGCCAGAAAATGTATAGGTGTATATTTTGTGGCAAATCGTGATGACTATGCCTATGTAAAGTTGAAAGAATTTTAATACTTCATACATATATGTATGTACCAAAATTACCTCCCTATATATATATATATATATATATATATATATATATATATATATATATGAAAGAAGGTTTGAAAATGCAATTTTAAAGATGTTTATTCACTTGACCGGTTTCACATTTTTAGAAAAAGATTGTAAAAAGTAAAATGTAAGGCTTTGTATAAGCGTTGTGTTAAGTATTGGTTGTCACAAAAGTATTATAATACATACATACATTCTTTGATAATAATAAGAAAAAGTTAAAAACAGTTTAAGTATTAAAATACATATATAAAGATGCATATATATATTCTTTGATAATAATAAGAAAATGTTAAAAACAGTTTAAGTATTAAGATACATATATACATTATTTGATAATAATATGAATATGTTTAAACCAATTTAAAAGTGACCATTAAAAAAAAGTGTTTTGTAGTATATATATATATATATACCCAGAAGGAGATATATTTAAGAATTTACACAAAATCGGAGTGAAACTGACCCATCTTTTTAACATATTTTCTCTCTTGTGTGTAGCTAGGGAATGTTTGTTATTTTAAGGGACAGTGTGAGAGGCTGGTTGGAGCGGAGGGAACAAAGATCAATGCAGAATTAAAAGAATGTTTTTGTTTCTGGGCTATTCTGTCATGGCTCAGTGGCTTTTGGGACTGGTCTTAGAGGTCAGAATGTCTCTGTGCACGTTTCAATGTGTTTGTGTTTGTGTCTGTATGTGTTTATAATCATAAACAGAAAATTCGTAGCTAATCTCTCATCATTCAGCGTGCAAAACATCCTTACAATCTGGTGCCCGCGAAATTGTAAGGATCATTTGGATGATGACTGATGAG
>NC_142939.1:31553151-31593151 GCF_046866305.1 Octopus bimaculoides
TACGATGGGCTTTTTTCGGATTCCGTCTACGCAATCCACTAGCAAGGCTTTGGTCGGCCCGAGGCTATAATAGAAGATACTTGTCCGAGGTGCCATGTAGTGGGACTGAACCCAGAACTATGTGTTAGATAAGTAAGCTACTTACAACATAGCCACTCCTTTTCCTATACATACATATATACTTCATATGTAGATATATATACATGCATGTATGTATGTATGTATGTATGTATGTAGGTAGGTAGGTAGGTAGGTAGGTAGGTAGATAGGTAGGTAGGTAGATAGGTAGGTAGGTAGATAGGTAGGTAGGTAGATAGGTAGGTAGGTAGGTAGGTAGGTAGGTAGGTAGGTAGGTAGGTAGGTAGGTAGGTAGGTAGGTAGGCGCAAGCACGTAATAAGCCTTTCAACCTGTTATTATCTTGAAATAAAATAAACATTTGTAACATATTTATATTAGATATGGCACAGAAAACTTTTCGGCATATCTTGAATACATTCGTATGCAACTCATTATTTACTAGTGATCGTTCACTTCTTACTTTTGTGGCATTACAAAACACTTCTGTCATTCTTGAATATATTCACCTTGATCTAGAGTAAACATTAGCATAGAAGTAGAGCCGAAAATATTAAAACTAATTTCCATCCTTATTTGAATTTTAAAGATACTACGTGTTGTCTCGCATTTGATATATTTCTGCGCACACGAAAATGTTTTTCCTTCTACCATTTCAGATCTCTCTGTGAGGATTGCAACGCCCTTACTTGAACATATATGGACTCAAAAGTATTATAGTTTCTTCCTCAATGAATATGTGTACCGTATCTTGTGGTTACTCATTAGAGAGTACTTGTTTTTACGCTCATAATATATATTCTAATATAGGAAATCTTTAAGCTTATAGCAGAATATGTTTCTACAATGAAAACGAAAATATTTCTTAAAATGTTTGAATAATAAGTCGATGTAAGCACGTATGTTTCTTTCTAAGTTATACGTTACGAAGATCGGTTATATAGATGCACAGCTGAGTTTATAAATTTAATATACGTATATCAAATGCAATATATTTATTGAAATACTGCAATATGAAACAGAAGTGTATGCTTCGTTTCATATCTATTGAAACATGAGAACTCAGTTATAGCGAAATATTACACTGCACAGATGGAAGTTTCTTTCTCAGAATATTCTTTAACAGAAGAAAGTTTTGCTCGGTAATGCAATATGGTATATACGATCTTTCGTGTGGCATGTGCATACCATCTGAAGAAATATTTAAATGAAACATGTTGGTACATACATTCATAATGGCAATATCACTTATTCATGTTTTTACCTCGATTTCTCTATTTAGGGATCACATTACTATCCTATTCTTCACTAAAAGCGATGCATTCGTAGGGCTCTACAAATTAATCACTTGCTTTTAGAGGGTGGAAAATCTATCGAAAATATTCTATACACCAATTACTATACTCTATCTAAAGGCGTACACATTGACTGCCGATGACTGCGAAACTATTCAAAGATGTGTATATATATATATATATATATATATATATATATATATATATATACATATATATATATATATATATATATATATATATATATATATATATATATATATATATATATATAATAATATTAGGGACTAAATCCAAAATTACAGGTAAAAACTCAATTAAAATCAATTTATAAGAAATTAAAATTAAATTGAGCTTTATAGATAAAATATATATAAAATATATAGTTTTAGGGAAAATAACCAAGTTTCAACAACTCATCGATGAAAATCCACTATAACATTTAGAAAAATTAATAATTAAAAGCACAATAAATGAGTATAATATAAAATAAGTAAATATCATAAGATAAATATAATAAAAAAAAGATTACACGTGTTTCATAACTAATTTTCAAATAGAAAAGAAATTTAAATCGATTAAAATCAATTGAAATTATCAAAAATAAATTCTATTAAAAAATATAGCTACTCGTCAGATCGTAAGTAGAACAATAATTAGATATATATATCTTAACCAACAATAAGTACCAAATGAATTAATATGAAATACTTATTATATAAAGATAGAAAAATTATCAAAAATATCATGATATCAAAATAATAACCATTCAATAATCATCCCTTCATCCATTATAATAACATGCATATTATATACAAAAAACATCTTACATAAATTATCATTGTTTTAAATTATCATTGTTTTAAATACAATTTGAACGAAGTTTAAGTTTAAAATAATAATGAAGATAAAATTAGTACATATTTAACCGGTGTAATAGTTAAAGCTATACTATTTAAAGCTGAAGACATTTATTTAATTATAATTAAAAATCAATTGAATAATAGAAAAATACAAGATTATTTATTTCTACAAACGTAATAATAAAAATATGAATGAAAAACATTATGAATGGGAAATTTATGAATGAAAAAAATAGGAAAGAAAAAATTATTAAGAAGAAAAGATTAAACTTTATATATATATACAAAGTTTTAATTAAAAAAAAATCTTTAACGATATTATAAACTGTAAAGATTAATTATTAATCAAATATTATTAATCAAAGATAATCGAAAATATATCAACACTATTCAAATCGAAGTTCTAATATTATGTTGAAACGAAACTATAACTTCTAAATAATTTAGTGTTAAATAAGTTATCTATTAAAAATAATCTATAAAGAGCCAAATGAATAATATAAAAAACAAGCATACGTATTATTTTCAAATAGTAGAAAATCTTTAGCAAAGTGAAAAACAGTACTTATCCAAATTTCTCCGTAATTCAAACTGAAAACTAAGACGTTATCTAATAGCTATAGCGTTTTAAGCAAGAGGTCGCGCGAAAATAATACGTTAAAATAGAGAATAGAATACGAAAGCATGAATGAAATAATAATAATTAAATAAATGAATGAAAAATTTAAAATTTATATAACTAACAACATAAAAAGAACAAAAAGCTATAGTTATCTTATAAAACATATTAATAAATATTAAATTCTAATATATAATAAATAAATAATAATACTAATAGTCGTAAATTAAATAATATTATGAAATAAACTAAAATACTAGTATTGATTTAGTCTTATAAAAATCGTAGTGTCATTGTAATATAAAACCTTAAACTTACTAAAATATTAACCTACCAATAAAAACAAAATATAACTACTAGAATAATTAAATAGATACCCCAACACACAGCCTAATACATACATACACACATATATACACATAAACAATAATAAAAGCAACATACATAAATAAAAACATACATACAAATATATACATAAATACACACATATATATACATACATAATAACACATATAGACCGAAACATACACACTACCATATATATATATATATATATATATATATATATCTATCTATATATATATATATATATATATATATATATAGATATATATATATATATATATATATATATATATATATATATATATATATATATATATATATATATATATATATATATATATATACATAAATATATATCTACACATACACACATGTACCTACCTAAACATAGATATAAAAACAAATACACTCATACACACATATAATAAATACAGAATAGTATATATAAATACACACTCACCCTCCCATGCTCCAAATATACATATTATATAGATACACATATACATACACATATACATATATATAAAAATACAAATATAAAATATGCACACATATATACACAGAAAAAACATGCATATAATACACCCCCCCACATATATATATATATATATATATATATATATATATATATATATATATATATACATATACATATATATATATATATATATACACTTATATATATATATATATATACACTTACTAATTTATATAGACAAATTACACATTTACATAAGTACATACATAAATATACATATACATATACACAAAAATACTCATAACTATATATATAAAAACTATACACACAAATAAAAATTCAGTCAAATAAATATATAAATAAGGAATATTCTAAAACAAAACTACACCCACACACTCACTCACTCACACAATATATATAAATATACATCTATACTCACAAATATATATATTTATACATACATGTAAATACAAATATACACTCAATATACACAAACATATATAAAAAAACAACACATATATATATACACTTAAACCTATATAAATACATACGTAAACATATACATATACCTAAAAATATACATACATACTAACGCATATAGACTAAAACACACACACTCATATATATACATATACATGCATATAGACATACGCATATAAACAAAATAAATAAATAAATCATTAGCTAAAGTTTTTATATAAATAAAGTAGTTTATGTCTACATTTTATTTTTCGTTCATCAAAAGAAATAAGTAAATTATTATCCTTATGAAATAATATCTCTTTAAATTCATTATTACATAAATTACAAAAGTTATTACCTATATGATAGGATTTAGCTTTACAAACTATCTCCCATTTTAAAATATAGTTAATATTTTTAGCTTTAAGTTCACAAATATATTTACTGAGGCCAGTAGAATTAATCAAATTTCTATTCTTAAATGAGTGCATATGTTGAGCTTCTCTTAATTTAATTTTATTAGAAGTCGAACCTATATAAATCTTATTTAAATTATAACCATTATGTTTATTTTCATTCAATAATTTCACTATACATTTATGTACTACATCTTTCAAATTACATTTATTATTAAATTTACATTTAGTTTTATCTAAACATGTACAATTTATTATATCATGGTCAACATCATTATTATTAAAATTAATATTAGAATAATTATTAAATTTAAATTTATAGTACTTATTTAACTTAAATTTATTAAAAGAAGAGATAATATTAGCAACATTATTAGTAGTAGAATAACCTACACCAAAATTATTTTTAGAAAAAATATAATGATATTTTTAATTATCTCTAAGGAATAAATCAATAACTTTTAAAACTTCATTAATAATGTTAGTTTTAACTTGAATGCCGTATGGAATAATTAGGCAGAGTTTGTTCTTATTATAGATATTATTGAATTTATTATTAGTATTATTAAATTTATTATTATCATTAGAAAAATTAAAATAATATTTAAAATTGTTTCCATTAAAATTAAGTTTATGTATAGGTAATGTATTATAATACCAATTATTCTTATTATTCTTATTATTACCTAAGAAGACATTATCATGAGTATAAAAGTTATGTTTATTAAAAAGGTCATTATTATAATAATTATTATTACTACAATTATAAAAATATTTCGGATTATTAAAAAATTTTATATTATTAGTATATCCCGCTTCTTGCAGGGCTTTATTATAATAAGGTGCATGTTTTTCAAAAATCTCTATATTAGAAGATAGTAAAGATATTCTCTTACCTATAGTAAATGTTAATGATTTTTTAATTGAGGGTGGGTGATTGCTTTTAGCATGAACATATTTAATATTTTCATTAATCTTATGGTAAGGTTGGGTATTACCAGTAGATAAATTAAAATTAGCATCTAAATAATTAACGTTATAATACTCATTATAAATAGTAATCTTTAAACCATTTCTTGTAAAAAAAACTATATATTCTCTTCTTATATAATTCTAGTTGTCTATTAGTGCAATTTTTAGTAAGTAATAAAAGGTCATCCCTATATAAGCCACCCTCCAATTTTAAGTTTTCAAATTCAAGTTCAGATAATAAATATATACCTACTAAATCAGTTACCTGTGCTGAATCAGGCACCCCCATTGGTATATCGAAATAATCTCTGGTATCTTTTCTAGCCCACAATTTATTATCATATTTAATCAATGATTTCCTAGCCATTTTAACTACATTTACTTCATCGTAAGTCATACCTACTTTCTTCATAGCAAAAATTAGGGCCTTATTTAGTACAATTTCATTTATGGAAGAATAATAATTATCAATATCAATTTGAATAAATTTATACCTATTTTTATCATTAATACTATTAAACCAATTTAAAGTATCCAATGTGAAATTCCATAATTTAAGATAATTAATTCCATTTAATTTGTTAATATATTTATCTAAAATTATTTTACTTAATTTACCTAGATCTGACTTACAAGGACAAATAAGCCTAACTTTAGGGTCAGAATAAAAATTATCTTTATGGTCTTTTAAAATAATTCTAGGGTGCATCGGTACATAAGGTTCTGTCTTACTATCAAGTTCGTATTTAAACATTATTAATTTAGAGGCCTTATTAATCAAATTTAAAGTATTATCTGGAACTATCTTATATTTTTTATTAATTTCTTTCTCTAATAAATAGTCATATAGTTTTACATCTAGTTTATATAAGTTCCTAGTTTTATCAGATTGTACAATAATACCATTCATATTTCTAAATTGTTTAATTTTAATGGCTAAATTTCTTAAATAATCAATATGTCTATTTGGATATTTATGAAATTTAATATTTTTCACTTCTTTCCAAATACTATCCTCTAATATCTGTAAATCGCTATTATACGGTGGTTCTTTTCTGGATTTAAATTTAGAATTAATGTAATTTAAATTATCTACATCATGAACATTAGTAATATTATGAATATTATTAAAATAAGCTTTCCATTTCATTCTAGTATTAAATTCTTTAATATTATTAATAAGTTTCAAAATATATTCCTTTCTAGATGGGATGGGGATACCCTTCAAAGATGAATTCCAAAACAGTGGCTCAATCCTACCTGTAAATTCCATAATCAACGAAAAATTGAAAGTTAAAAACAAACAACAAACGTTAATTATAAATTAGAAAATTATAATAATATTAGGGACAAAATCCAAAATTACAGGTAAACACTCAATTAAAATCAATTTATAAAAAATAAAAATTAAATTGAGTTTTATAGATAAAATATATATAAAATATATAGTTTTAGGGAAAATAACCAAGTTTCAAGAACTCATCGATGAAAATCCACTATCACATATAGAAAAATTAATAATTAAACGCACAATAAATGAGTATAATATAAAGTAAAGTAAATATCATAAGATAAATATAATAAAAAAGATTAAACGTGTTTCATAACTAATTTTCAAATAGAAAAGAAATTTAAATCGATTAAAATCAATTGAAATTATCGAAAATAAATTCTATTAAAAAATATAGCTACTCGTCAGATCGTAAGTAGAACAATAATTAGATATATATATCTTAACCAACAATAAGTAGCAAATGAATTAATATGAAATACTTATAATATAAAGATAGAAAAATTATCAAAAATATCATAATATCAAAATAATAACCATTCAATAATCATCCCTTCATCCATTATAATAACATGCATATTATATACAAAAAACATCTTACATAAATTATCTTTGTTTTAAATTATCATTGTTTTAAATACAATTTGAACGAAGTTTAAGTTTAAAATAATAATGAAGATAAAATTAGTACATATTTAACCGGTGTAATAGTTAAAGCTATACTATTTAAAGCTGAAGACATTTATTTAATTATAATTAAAAATCAATTGAATAATAGAAAAATACAAGATTATTTATTTCTACAAACGTAATAATAAAAATATGAATGAAAAAAATTATGAATGGGAAATTTATGAATGAAAAAATTAGGAAAGAAAAAATTATTAAGAAAAGATTAAACTTTATATATATATACAAAGTTTTAATTTAAAAAATTTTAAATTATCATTGTTTTAAATACAATTTGAACGAAGTTTAAGTTTAAAATAATAATGAAGATAAAATTAGTACATATTTAACCGGTGTAATAGTTAAAGCTATACTATTTAAAGCTGAAGACATTTATTTAATTATAATTAAAAATCAATTGAATAATAGAAAAATACAAGATTATTTATTTCTACAAACGTAATAATAAAAATATGAATGAAAAAAATTATGAATGGGAAATTTATGAATGAAAAAATTAGGAAAGAAAAAATTATTAAGAAAAGATTAAACTTTATATATATATACAAAGTTTTAATTTTAAAAAATCTTTAACGATATTATAAACTGTAAAGATTAATTATTAATCAAATATTATTAATCAAAGATAATGGAAAATATATCAACACTATTCAAATCGAAGTTCTAATATTATGTTGAAACGAAACTATAACTTCTAAATAATTTAGTGTTAAATAAGTTATCTATTAAAAATAATCTATAAAGAGCCAAATGAATAATATAAAAAAAACAAGAATACATATTACTTTCAAATAGTAGAAAATCTTTAGCAAAGTAAAAAACAGCACTTATCCAAATTTCTTCGTAATTCAAACTGAAAACTAAGACGTTATCTAATAGCTATAGCGTTTTAGGCAAGAGGTCGCGCGAAAATAATACGTTAAAATAGAGAATAGAATACGAAAGCATGAATGAAATAATAATAATTAAATAAATGAATGAAAAATTTAAAATTTATATAACTAACAACATAAAAAGAACAAAAAGCTATAGTTATCTTATAAAACATATTAATAAATATTAAATTCTAATATATAATAAATAAATAATAATACTAATAGTCGTAAATTAAATAATATTATGAAATAAACTAAAATACTAGTATTGATTTAGTCTTATAAAAATCGTAGTGTCATTGTAATATAAAACCTTAAACTTACTAAAATATTAACCTACCAATAAAAACAAAATATAACTACTAGAATAATTAAATAGATACCCCAACACACACCCTAATACATACATACATATATATATATATATATATATATATATATATGTATATATATATATATATATATATATATATATATATATATATATATATATATATATATATAAACATATATATATACATATATATATAAACATATATATATATAAACATATATATATACCTAAACATATATATATATATACACTTACATACATATACATAAATAAAAACATACATACACATATATACATAAATACACACATATATATATACATACATAATAACACATATAGACCGAAACACACACTACCATATATATATATATATATATATATATATATATATATATATATATATATATACATATAGATAGATAGATATATATACATACATATATATATATATATATATATATATATATATATATATATATATATATATATATATATATATATATATATATATATTTCTATATATATATATACATAAATATATATCTACACATACACACATGTACCTACCTAAACATACTTATAAAAACAAATACACCCATACACACATATGATAAATAAAGAATAGTATATATATATATACACACTCACCCTCCCATGCCCTAAAATATACATATTATATAGATACACATATACATACATATATACATATATATATAAAAATACAAATATAAAATATACACACATATATACACAGAAAAAAACATGCATATATATATATACATACATATATATATATATATATATATATATATATATATATATATATATTCATATACACAAACATATATATATACACTTATATATATATACACTTACTAATTTATATAGACAAATTACACACACTCACATATATACTTATACCCATATATATACATATATATACACATTTACATAAGTACATACGTAAATATACATATGCATATACACAAAAATACTCATAACTATATATATAAAAAATATACACACGAATAAAAATTCAGTCAAATAAATATATAATTAAGGAATATTCTATAACAAAACTACACTCACACTCACTCACACACACAATATATATTAATATATATGTACACATACACACATGTACCTACCTAAACATACATATAAAAACAAATACACTCACACACACATAAAATAAATTAAGAATAGTATATATAAATACACACTCACCCTCCCATGCTCTCAAATATACATATTATATAGATACACGTATACATACATATATACATATATATAAAAATACAAATATAAAATATGCGCACATATATACACAGAAAAAACATGCATATATATATATATATATATATATATATATATATATATATACTCTTTTACTCTTTTACTCTTTTACTTGTTTCAGTCATTTGACTGCGGCCATGCTGGAGCACCGCCTTTAGTCGAGCAAATCGACCCCAGGACTTATTCTTTGGATGCCTAGTACTTATTCTATCGGTCTCTTATGCCGAACCGCTAAGTTACGGGGACGTAAACACACCAGCATCGGTTGTCAAGCGATGTTGGGGGACAAACACAGACACAAACATATACACATATATATATATACGACGGGCTTCTTTCAGTTTCTGTCTACCAAATCCACTCACAAGGCTTTGGTCGGCCCGAGGCTATAGTAGAAGACACTTGCCCAAGATGCCACGCAGTGGGAATGAACCCGGAACCATGTGGTTGGTAAGCAAGCTACTTACCACACAGCCACTTCTGCTGTGTGTGTGTGTGTGTGTGTGTGTGTGTGTGTGTGTATTATTAACTGACTTCTCTATGTAGTGTCTTTGTTTTCGGTTGGTTACCATAGCGACGCATCTGTAATGCATATACGCTACAGAGAAGTCTCCGAAACATTGAAATACCAGGTAATACTCTTGATCTATTTTGCTTTATAAATTGCATTGATTTTGCTTTCATGGTTCTGGGTTCAATCCCAAATCGTGGCACCGTGGGCAAGTGTCATCTACTATTGCCACGGGCCGATCAAAGCCTTGTGAGTGGATTTGGTAGACGGAAATGGAAAGAGGCACGTCACACACACACACATACACACACACACACTCACACACACACACACACACACACATATATATATATATATATACGTGTGTGTGTGCGTTTGTGGCACCCGGACCATCGCTTAACGCTTAACAACTGTTGTTGGTGTGCTTATGTACCCGTAACTTAGCGCTTCGGCAAAATAGATCAATAGAATAAGTACTAAGCTTACAAAGAATAAGTCCTGGGGTCGCCTTGTTTGACGAAAGACAGTGCTCCAGCATTGCCGCAGTCAAATGGCTGAAACTAGTAATAGGAAAAAAGAATATATTTAACATATTTTATATTTATACATATACATATGGTTCCTTTTATATCCCCTTGTTATTGCTTAGATATTTTTTATTTTTATTTCATTCATATTTATAAAAAGAAACAACATGCATACGTACTTAGAAGTTAGCCTATGAAGCACGTTCACTGCTTATGACTAAGTGACGTCATCTACAGTATTTACACAATTCTCGTTGGATCTATTTCAGGAGTTTCTCAGTGTTCGTCGAGTATATAACAAATGATAGAGATAGAAAATGGAATATACGACAAACGTAATTGTTCACAATGATCGTTTGTAAGCAAGGAGACCTGGTTCGAACACTTGTACGAGAGTGAACGCAACTAAAGACACAAGTGAGCTATGCTGGGAATTGAACTCAGAACGCAAAGAACCGAAACTAATGCTATAGAGCAGCTGATCGAACGTTCTCACTGTTCGACCGATCAACTATCTTCTTTTTCGTTTGTTTGTTTCTTGTTTTTTTTTCTTTTCTTTTTTTTATCGATCCTCAAAAGATGAAAGACAGACCTTGAACAAATAATGCAAACCCTTCTATTCAACACGCTAAAGATTTTATCGCTGTGCATATGAATTGCTCATGCAAGAGTAGTACGTCATTCAACCAACGTCTTTATTTTCAAACATCCTATTTCCATCTTCAAATTCCATGAGCTTGTTTCATTTTATATAATTTTTTTTTTTTGTAGTTAACCTTTGGAAATATTATATTGCTATATAGTTTAATTTGAATAAATATGTGATATATTGTCCTGTAGCTTAATTTGAATAAATATATCCGTACACCTTAATTTAAAACTGAAACTATATCTAAGTTAATTCTCTCTAATAATTATTAATTTTTCTATATGTGATAGTGTATTTTCATCGATGAGTTCTTGAAACTTGGTTATTTTCCCAAAAACTATATATATATATATATATACCTTTGTGAAATTCACGAAAATTATTTTAAGATCTGTGAATATTTAGCGGAAATGGATCGATATGCGTGAAATACGTAATTTCAATAACATTGGTCTCATGATTATACATTATATATAAACTGGGTCTGGGCCATCGCTGTGTATATTTTGATTTATGTCGAGTAGTTTCTCTCTCTCTTTCTCTCTCTCTCTCACACACACACACACATACTCTTATAAACATATACATACATGCACATATATGTCTGTGTATGTGTGCGTGTGTGTATGTATTTTTAATTTAGCAATGAGATATAAGGAAATTATTTCACTAGATATTCCGAAGAATGAAGGGAACATGTAACAAGATATTGGGACACTCCATAAAAAATGTGTTTTTTAGACTTTTATTTTTCAAAATTCGGATAAACAAAGTTCCATTTAAATCTAAAATATACTCTCCTTCATTTTCTACAATGATCTTCTATATATCTGGTAGACTTGCAGGGACTCTCTTCCAAGATACACTTGTCAGTGACGAAAAAAGCTCCTCCAGTACTCTTCGGGCCTCGTCTACAGAATATGTATTTTTTTTGTCCACATGATGTTGAAGAGTGCAGAATAAATTATTATCAGATGCGAATAAGCTGGGTGGGGCACCGATTTCCATTCAATCGTCTATAGCTTTTGGAATGTCATCCTCGTTGTATGTGGCAGAGCATTATCCTGATGGAAACAAAATACCTTTCGGCTTCTAGCGTTGACTAGAACCACTCAAACAGCTCGCAGTTGATCTCACTTGTTCTCGTTCGGTTTTGGTTTCAAAGACCAAAGTGGACTAAATCTATCATAGCCCGCCAAAGAGATAACAACATTTTATGAAGGTGAAGACCTTCTTTAGCCTGGGCTGCCGTTATTTATCCTTTCCCTACCCACTGTCCTCCATGTTTGAGTTTTTCTATAGAGAACCCATTTTTCGTCAGCAGACAATGTTCGGTCCAAAACATGTTCATTCGTAAGACGTGACAGCAAAGATGAGCACACTTTCACTCTCTGCGCGTGATTAGATTCGGAAAGCTTGCGAGGAACTCATTAACCCAATTTGCTGACTTTTTCAAAGGCAGACAGGTATCGATGAAGGATTTAATGACCAAATCCAAGCTTCTCTGCTAGTTCCTCAACATTACGACAGGATTCTGTTCCACCAGGATTTGCAAGATATCCTCGTCGAGCTCTGCAAATCTTCGAGGACGATGCTCGTCTTCTAGTCTGAAGTTTTTCGCGCGGAATTTCTGGAACCACCGTTGACACTGGCTTATGCTTTTTGCCCGATCTTAATATACTGCATTAATATTCCTCGCACTTTCCGTTGCGTTGTTGCCTTTATTGAACTCAAAAAACAAAGTATGCGAAATATGCTCCTTTTGTAACTTCCATTATAGCTTTGTAAAAAATAATTGTTATAATATTTAAAACATGTACTAAGAATAGCTAAAAGGTAGAAAAACAGCTAGTTGATGCAGGTAGTTTATGCCACCCCTCTTCAACTTTTAGTTCATGAAATTGAAAAAAAACTTCATTATCTATGGGGTGTTTAAACTTAAAGTGATCCTTGTGCTCTCTAGGAGAATAGATGAATAAAAGATAAGTTATAAAGAGAGTAGCTTATTTAGATCAGAGCGTCCAAATCATTGTTCAATTATGCTAAATACAGTATAAGATCGATGAACAGATGTGAGGCAAATACTGTATGACAATGAAATGATTAACAAAAAAAAAAAAAACTCTTTAAAGATGTATAATTTACCATTGTTTACTAGGAAGTTTTGTTATATATATTCTGGAATTTCACACAAAAATCTCCAGAACGGACTTGGGATTTGTCAATCGAGTAATGTACCGTTGTAATAGTTTAATCAACAGGATTCAGAAATTCAGAAAATAATCGTACTGATGAACAAGATTCAGTAACCCCGGCTATCAGTAGAGTGCTCATAAAATATTTGCCTGGAATGTAAAAATCCTTATTTATTTGTGCTACACACAGAAACATACACGCATATGCCACACACTACAAACACAGACGTGCGCACATACACACACCACACATATGTACATGGGCAGACATATAAATAACAAACAGGTTCTTAGAGAATGTATATATATGTGTGTGTGTGTCTGTGTGTGTGTGTGTCTGTGTGTGTGCGTGTCTATGTGTCTTTATACATACAAAAATGCATATAAAAAATATATATTTATATATATATATATATATAAATATACAAAACATCAACATTCTGGGTGGAAGGCAAAATTAATAACTTTATGCTAAAATAAGAGTTAAATTCACCCCAAAGTCACTAACTCCTGTATATACATATTTCTATGTGTGTGTGTATACTTACATATATGCATTATATATATATATATATATATATATATATATATATATATATATATATATATATATATATATATATATATATATATATATATATATATATATATATATATATATGTGTGTGTGTGAGTGTGTGTGTATGTACGTATATATATATACACATACATATATACACATATATATGGGGGAAAATACACACTTGGTATAAAAGTAATGGTATAAAAAAACAGATATATACATATAATTAAATCATTTGAGGTTGAATTAAGAAGTATAAAAATCATCATAGAAAGTCATATTGGTTTCGCCATAGCTGGTCACTGACTTTCAATCAACACCAATTTCGAAATGCTGTTGAGTCTAATAGTACCTGAGTGAAGAGCTTGTATGCAAAGGAGGCAAGCATTCCTTAAATTGATGTAATTAATGTACATATGAATACTAGAATTGGAATGGTATGTGGGATGTTTTAGGATTAGTGGAATTATTGGTATCAGTAAGGTTAGTAGTATCTGTATTAAATTGTGTTCATGTTAAGTTGTGGTTGATATTTATTAATGAAAGTTGCCTCAACATTTAATCATTGCAATACTGAAGTTCTCTGGAAAAACTGATAAAAAGGGAACATTAGGAAGATTGATTAAATATTCCAAGCGGATCTATCTCTGAGTTCACTGACCTGTATCTGCCTATATTGTGGCAAGCGGATTTGTTCTTTGTGGAGTGTTGTTTTTCGTTTGAGGGACATTCGTGCTTGTCCTATATGGTGGTTACCGCAACCTAAGCAGGTAATAACATAGATTACGTTTTCAGAGACAAAGGTGAAATTTGACTTTAGCTTAAATATTTCACCTTCTTTGAAGTGAAATTCTGTACCCTCCAAAAGGTGGGGTCATGTGCCCACCTTTTCCCACCTTTGTTTCCTTTATAGTCTTGTGTCAGTTAAATATTTTTTCCAAAGATTTTGGTTGCATTTCTACCTCAAATCATTTACGAATATATATATATACATCTTTGGTTTTTGTTTAGAATAAAACCATTACTTTTCTTTGAAACCTGTTTCTATCATATATATATATGGACACATTTATATAAATACCGGCATACTTAGATATATAGGGGTTGTCTACTCCTTATACAGAGTTTTACCACCTCCTGTACACACAACTTAGTACCGTCATGGTGTCTCATGTGAGTTTTTTTAAACCAGACAATGATCTGCAAAGACACCAGTATAGATTGCACACCGATTAGGACCCCCTTATGCCATCCTTAAACCTTTTTTTTAGGGTTAAGCCGTTAGCCTTTCCCCTCTGCCAGCGCACCATAAACCAGCTATTTCGTTATGCGTTCATCCGCCATTCGAACAATATGGCCACACCATCTCATTTGATTGCTCAAAATCATAGCTTTAATTGAGGTGATGCCTGCAGATGCAAGGACATCTGTGCTTATGAATAAAATAAATCCATTTAATGTTCAAAATATGATGAAGGCATTTTCATGGAATTATTATAACAATTTAAGACGCCTTTGATAACAAGCCCATGTTTCAAAATAATGCAGCAGGGACTCTAAGCCACTAAATGTTTTTGGCGCCTTTGAATTCACATTATATATATAAACATTCGATTTTTAAAAATCTGCACGATAAAGTGTAGTATATTGCCAGCTGGAGGAGATGTCCTCCTGGGGCTAAAAGCAACAGTAACATCCACCCCTAGGGGTCAGCCACACTTAAGTGGCAATATACTACACTTTATCGTGCAGTTACTGTTAATACTTCATTTAGAGAATTAACATTGCTTGTTTTCACCTTTTCGATATCAGTGAAGAATTTCACTGGAAAAGTAGATATACGATTGCCAGGTTTTTGTCTCTCTCACCAAGGTCAGTAGCTATCGAACGCCGACGAAGGGAAATAACCCTGAAATCCGGATCCGTTCGTGCTGCAGATCGTGGTGAGAGGGATAACTTCCCTTGGCAAACAGGACACAGTCGTGTGTCGATAAGCCAGCTGGAGGAGATGTCCTCCTGGGGCTAAAAGCAACAGTAACATCCACCCCTAGGGGTCAGCCACACTTAAGTGGCAATATACTACACTTTATATATATATATATATATATATATATATATATATATATATATATATATATATATAAAGACATTTATTTATCTAAATACCTGCATACGTACATATATGCCTAAATATTTACATATTTAGGCACATTCACACATACACGCACAAAAGAGACGCTGATAAGTATAAATATTGATTCGTCTTGAATTCATAGAGCATTGCAAATGTAAATTCGTGTTGTCATTCCAACTCATGAAATGCAACAAATACTTACACACACATACACACACACACACACACACACACACACACACACACACACACACACACACACTCTCTCACATTCACTCACACACACACACATACATAAAAACTCACACACACATACAAAACAATACATAATATAATGAAGAAAAGGCTGAAGTGCATTTTTCTGACTAGTTTCATAATTTAATGTGTCTATGATACAAGTTTGTCACTAATAGAATGCCTTCAAGATTCTGCTCATGTTTCTTTCTAATTAAAAGTAACATGACTCGTATTATTTAACCTAAATCTTTAAAACTTCACCGAGAACAAACATCATATAATCTTAATTGTCGTATGGGTTTTCTACGTGAAATATTTTTTTTTATTCCCTTAATGTATTTGTTTAGAGTGTACCAAAGTTGTTTATTTTCAGTCACTATAAACATTAAATCATGTTACAAGAAAACATTTGCGGCTATGTTTTTGTCGATCTGTTGGACGAATATCAAAGTAAATAAATTGTAAATGGTGAATCAGAACGAGAAGGATACTTTTGGCCCGAATATTTTATGTAACTACGTTTCCTAGTAGAATAACCAATTTTGCTCCGTTTAAAAAAAAATTTTTAAGGCTGTTGTAGGTATGGAATAAGTGCTGTCGTACTTACGAACATCCACCAAGGAGGTGTACCACCAACTGAACTTTTGTTCAGAATTTCAAATTAAGATGCTTCGATTGCATCTATATTTGCATTTGAATCAATGTAGATCAATTTTGAATGAAAAATACGTTATTGGTAGTATTGATCAGAACCATACAATTCTTTATTTCCAAATGGTACGATCTAATCTACATTAATGATGACTGTTTTTACCACACATGTGTTAAAATATTTACACGAATTCACTTTTGTAATTCTGTATAAGGTTACCTTGCTATTGCTCTGGGATGAAGATATCTGGCTGAGATAATGTCTTACGCTTCCCCGGATTCGGAGAAGCAAATTAAACCTTTGCATGGTAGAAATTGTGTAACATATTTAGTTACTTGCGGCTCTGGCAAACAAAAAACACTTATTGTTAATTTTTTTCTAAATTTCTTTTCATTCGGAAATATTTGAAGACATTGATGTTCGCAGTATTTTTCGCTACACATTGATTTCCTTTCATTGTTATAAGTAAAAAAAAATGACAAATAGGCATTACTTTTGTCTCTATTTCTCTTTAACATTTACGTCCCGCTGTTGCATAATATTTCGTATTGTTACCTTCATTATCGCAATCATTTTATTTTCTTGGCTAAAGAATGTTTCTCCCGTTCTCAACTTTAAATCACTACAAACATACACACATACATACATATACATACATACCAAGATACATACACATACATGTACAGACAGACACAGACGCACGGACATATATGTGTGTGTATGTGGGTGTGCGCGCGTGTCTGCATACGTGAGTAGATATATGTGCATATATGTGTGTGTATCTGAGAGCTAGTCAGTTATCTCATGTTTGTTGCCGCAATGTCCAAACATGCGAAAGCCATTGTTTAGTAGGAATCGAAGAGTCGCATTGAGTATTACAAATGTGTCTTTCTAAAAAAGTGCGGAAACGTAGTTTTTACCTATTGTAATGTTGTCTTGTTGCTATTTCAAACTATCTTTTGCAATGCAAGTTTACTATTCTAAGCTCAATGGTAGGTTACAGTTACTACCTATAGTAATTCGAATACCAATAGAAAATGATTACCACCGCCACCACCACCACCACTACTACTACTACTACTACTGCTACTACTACTACTACTACTACTACTACTGCAGCTGCTGCTGCTATTACTGCTGCTACTTATGATAATGATGATGATGATGATGATGATATATTACTGAAACTCATATCAAGAAGATGAAGAAGATCATGAAACCGATGTTAATGAAAACATAATGAAGAATTATGATAAGAAGCAAAGAAGTAGAAGAAAAGTAAGTGGAGCGGATGAATAAAAATCCTTTTTTCATTAGCACAAACGAATGTTATACAATCATATAGATGCATATAATATACACTTACCTTTCGTCTTATAAATTCTGACTTCGACACAGACTGACTAAGAAACCACGCCATACTTAAGGTTTTTAATAACAACACCTTTCCTCGCGGAATCAAATAAAATGTCTGAGAGTGATTGAAATAGAAAGAGAGATAAAAAAAAAACTGGTAGACTTGAAAATTACTTGCTGGACTTGATATATCACCTGTCAGTGTTTACCTTTGTAAAACGATGTAATTGTTTATAGATTGTCGCAGTGTTCTAAAGCAGAACCTCCAAATATTAACTAATCTATTGCAAACATCAGCAAGTCATCAGTATTAGCCTTATAGTTTGTCTATACTGGAATTACTAATTCCTGATATCCAAATAATATAGTTAGCATAGACTGAAACCAATTTATTGAATTTGTGCTTCTCAGATAAAACAGCGAACAATCAACATGATAACCATCCAACGAGAATCGTCGAAGACGTGTTTTATTTAAGCCTCACCTTGCTTTTTGTTTTCTACAATGGAAAGAGTTATGCGACGCCATAGTGTATTAAGATAAAATCAGTAATAATACACACATTTTGAGTAATTTTCTTGGCTTGTATTTTACCTACACAGAAAGCATTGACACAAATAACTTAGTATATTTGCATTTTCAAATGGATGGAAATACCATGTATAAGCAATGATGTAATGTATCAGGCAATGCAATGAAATTATGCCAAATGTGCAAGAAATTGACACTCAAGATCTCCGAATGCTTTGTTTCGCGCTGACACATCCTCAATCTACGACTTTAACTTAAGAATGGCTCCTCTAACGCATGCAATATTTTCCATATATATCCATTAAACATTTGTAATCTTATAACTTTCTAGAGAATCTCATATCATGTTGTACTATCATATAGCGATATTTTGGTTTATTGCTCTTATCAACCCGGCTACAAGAAAATCATATACACCAGGTATTAAAATAATTTTGTCGGCTCGTATGGAATGTATTTTCATTCAATTATTTTAATAAATTGTTAAATTATTATAGGATTTGAAACATTGGTAATAAGCTCTCCAGAGAGATGAAGGTGATAAGGTCTTCAAAGTAGAAACACCGCTGACGCAACTCTTACAGTCCTTAACTTCTTACACTCTAAGAAGGCCGGGTCGCTTCCAGGCTATGAGTCATGGATGCCTTTGTGCTGACATTTTTAGCAACTTGGATATGGGAGATTTGTGGATTTAAACTGCCTGGAGTTTTTATATGCTTTAACTCCTCTCCATTGATTCAGCTTTCAAACTTATAGTTAAAGAAGAAATAACGTTGGGTGTAATGATAGCGGTGAAACTTCGACGCTATTATAATGATTCATTCAGAATTACTTGCCTTAGAATTCAAACACAAATATTGTCTTCAACCGCTATGGATGTCATTATTGTTCTGCCTCGTTCAGATCTAGCTGGAACAACTCTACGCTGTTTCTGACGTTGCCTTAGAGATTTGCTCCTGTTCTTCCCACATACCGAAATTTGTTTCATAAGATCGTTAGCAGGTTTGCTCATAAAACCTCTGGCTCCAACTTCCGCGGCGAAAACCTTGAGTCTCAAGTTGGTCAGACTGGCGTATGTTTGAGTCTTGAACAGGTGTGCTAGTCTTTAACTTTCCAACCGTACATTAAGTGCAATTAATATCAGTTGCTAGGATGAACTGGAATGTGTACGTTATCCGGCCGCTAGCTATTCTTCCTGATTATTATCTGGTGGTAGTTTTGCAGATCGAGAGAGGTCTAACGAGCACACTCAGTCATCTGCATCAGAAGACGTGGTTCTTGTGCTCTGTATAGCATAGGTATTCTTGACCATGATTTTCTGCCTGCTGTCATGTAGAGTGATCTGGTTTGCGTCATTTCAACAGGTTCGTATTCGGAGGCATGAGATTATACTCAGCTCTGGGGATATAACCTATTCTAAGAGGTCACAAATACCGCAAGTTGTTTCATCTGAAACATTTCTAGAATACATTTTCTTTCTTTGTCCGCTATCTCGACTCTGCTGTACTGCTTTCCAGAATCCTATATCATCCCCTTCCTTTTTCACTTCGTATTGAATCAAAAGCCCTCCTGATCTTTCTCCCATGACTCTGACCACCATTCTGCTTTTGTTTTGCCTAATCCCTCCCTATTTGCCTGAGTGTGTCCGATTGTTTCTCTTATAGCAAGGCTTTCGTTTGCTGTATCCACCGCCACTCTCCCTTTCAATTTCCTGCCTATATTCAGTTTGGGTCAGGTCGCTTTTTCGACCTCGTAATCATCAACGATGGACTTCAGAGATAACTGGAGCCTGGCCTGGTGACAGTAGAGTTCAGCATCAATAAGACCTAGTGGGGAAAGCTACTTCCTAATGTACTTATTGATTTTGGCCTCCATATCCACCAATGTGATAATGCTAATATAGAAATCAGCAAAGGCCTGAGGATCTTCTGGATTAACGTGAATTGGGAACAGCAAACATTGCATTTGCCATCGAGACAACACTAGTCTATGACCTGCAAACTTTTTAACGCAATATTTTTTTATATATATGCAGTCGGTATGTCGAGCCTAGAGCGTCTTGTTTCAAGAGCTTGTACAAATGTTTCCTCTGAGTAAACTGCGTGGATGTCCTTGGCAATGTGGTTTGACTCCTGGCCCTGGTTTTGCGGTATTTTATATGTCGGAACAATGCGCTGTTGTACATTGAATGGAGTCCTTGAACAATCCTTTTTCTAAATCCTCATTCTGTCTCACCGATTCGATTTGAACAGGCTAGAGCCAGTTTATTTCTCGTACTGGAGTACTGGAGTTTATAACTGCATGATACGCCTTTCCCCACTTCATAGATATTCACGATTGATATGCGGCAGATTAGTGTTATGTACTGAAATTTATCAACTCTTTACACACTTCTTGTTAATTTATTAATTGATGAATTTGTAAGTGAAGTGAGCGTCAACAACATATTAGATAAATGTCATCGCTACAAGTAATACACAACATAGGAGTTACAATAACATCGGTAATATTGTAGGTTGTAGAATTATTATTAAATCGCTAGTGGAATATCATTAATATAGTAGCTTATGCAATCACTAAATCAGATATATATCACTAATATCTTAGGAGAATCATTATATAGCTAGACCAACAACATTACGGCATCAAATAAAGTTTCCGTGTTGCAGAGAGATTTTATTATATTTGTGAATTGTAGGAGCAATCGAGCGCTAGATTGTTATAAGTTAACAGTTATAGAAATTTTATCGCAATTCAAATCACCATTTATATTAATAATTCTCTAGCCTACTTCAAGATTGTTTCATAACATTTGTCGTAGAAGAAGCGTTGCGCAGTATTCACGAAGATGAATGTGCTTTATCACTTTTATATATTTTTATGAAACTAAATCCATTATTCCAATCTTCCAATGGATAATACAATGTTTAGACCTGTAGGAATTCACCATACTTATAATACAGATGTCTTCAACAGTAGAAGTACAGGTAAAGTTTGCTTACGGGCATTTGTTCTCGAATTTTCTTATACCACTACCATATACATAAAAAAGTATCACTAATAATGTTTTGTATCATAAATATTAAATACGAAGTATGGAAATGTATTTCGAAATTGGAACAAATACTTTTCTATTTCATTACAAATTCAAATGCTTATATTTAGTTATTTGAAAAGACAAATAGAAGTTTTAATATTTCAAAATATTTAAAAGTTGAGTTTTGAAAATTGTTTCCGGTTCATATAATACGTAAAACAATTTAAAACTGAATGCAACTAATTCCAGAGGCAAAGCAAAAGTAAAATGTATTATAATGATATGTTTATGATACAAAAGAAACCAAAAACATAAACACACTAAATAAAAAGATAATTCTGTATAAACTTATTATAATTTTATATGTTATTGTTGATAAAAATCAAATATATACCATAAACAAACGGTGAAATGTAAACGCATGCGTTTTTGTGTGTGTATATATGTATATCATGAATACAAACCTACGCAAGCACTCTTACATACTGATATACACACACTCGCACAGGCGCCCGTGCACATATATATAGTGAACAATTTATGTTTCAAACAAATCCAAACAGAGTAAGAGAACATTATTGCATACATTATTAGAATCAAATCGATATTATTGCCTAGTTTTCAACAGAAAGTAAATCTATTAAGTTTTTGGTGAGAATTTTCAAAATATCGTAGTTATAACTCACACTAATTTACAAATGTACCTCTTTATTATCTTTCTATTGTGTTTTATTCTTATAAAAATTACAACTCTTCCTTTATAATTTTCCACCGCTCCAACTGATTTTACACTTTAAAAAACAGTGTGCTATCTTACACATGTCCGTTGAAACATTAGGAAAAGTGCCTTGCTTTAGAGAGAGATCATTTTTCTAACATCCTATTTGTAGTGTATTTAATTGTCAAAATAAACTTCATACTTTGCGATTCGCAAGTGTACAAATTCATTGAAATAATTGAAAAAAATCGAATTTAATACGATTCTTTTGAAAATAATATCATATATATTGATTATTTTTCATTATTTTTGTAGCAATTCTAATATTGTGATGAACAAAGACTAACAAAAATCTGATATTATTACGAACATGTTATGTGAAACAATACCGTGATTTGATTTTCTTGTAATCTCTATGTAGTTGATGCTAAATATGGAGGCATAAGGTTCATTCAAAAACAAAGATGCATGTGCAGAAATAAAGCAAACAATGCATAATAACAGTATTATTAGCTCCGCATTAGCGAAGAAGGAGGTATTGTTTTTCGTCCTGTTTGTTTGTCAGTGGACAAGATATCTCAAGAACCGCAGAACAGATTCGGATGAAGCTTTCAGGAACGTTTGGCCTAGTAATGGGCACGAACTGATGAGAGTTTAGGATCGATTCGCTACCGGATAAGGTTTCCGGATTATTTGGTACAATTACTTTACTTTACATGAAGTATTACGATCTTAAGTTCACTTTCAAGTCTTTCTCTGATTATTTCCCTTGAAAACACATTCATGGTTTCCATGTAAATTATGGCGGCGTTGCTGTTTCTAACTGTTCTTCTATTTGTTATTCTAATTGCGTCTCTATCTTAGTAGGAACTGATGAATAAAGAAATCAAACTACATAAGTACACGGTAGCAAAACCGTTCATAAATTAAATAACGCTAACCTATTCAGTAACAATAGTAAATTTAATTGATCCTCGACAATTTTTAGTTCTACCAATTTTGAATATATCGATCCTGTTTAAACCTCTTACATGTTTGACAATTTCAGTTCTAGCTCTGCCATGAAGGAAGCTTTACTTATTGGATTCACGTTTCTGTGTGCAACGATGTGAAACTTCTGTCAACAGCACCGTATGCAGCTTCTTGCGGCTTTCTTTCATGCCCGGATACATTTCTCACAATGTACTTCAATTGTCGTAAAGACACTAAGAAAATGGCCTTCATAGGGGAAACTGTCCCTCTTCCTACAGCAGACGACACGCACAAAGCATTACAAACACGGCCCGCACACCCACCTTCACATTCCAGGATTACCATTGGGAACACCGGGGTTTATTTTTAGTGTTTTCGTTTGTGAGAGCAGTCGAGTTCTTTTCAGATATTCCCCTCTTAGAAATCATCTCCGGCTACTAGTTGAGAGGACGTTGGTTTTGCCTTGGCGGAGACTTGCGCTCTCTCGGTGCTCTTGTTACATCTGCGGTTATCATTAGGAAATCATTAGACAATTGCTCACTAGTTACGACAGAGACTCTCTCACATCGCAATATATTTAATCTAATTTCAGGAACTATTAATTCATAATATTATATTGTGCGTTTTTTCAAAATCAGACCGGTTCCGTTTCTGTGGCGTAATCAATAGAGCGTTGGGGGGGGGGGATTTGGCGTTATTTTCTTTCGGCATTTTTAGTTATAAATTCAAACCAACTTTGTGTCAATTATAACTTTCGTTATTTCTGAGACGATAAAATTAATAGCTTCTTAAATATGCGACATTGATTTTATCAAATTACCACGGCAATCATGAAATTCTCTTGCTTTATACATATATTAGAACGAATTCTTATACAGATCAAGGTAATTGGTTACTTGAATCTACTTGCAGTGTATTCAATTTTTCTCTGATCTAAACAATTTAAATTTAATTTTACCTTTTTCTACCTCGAAGCTCGAAATTGAGAACGTAGTAGAGAAAAGCAAAACACTTAATAGACCTTTCAGCACACATGCGTATACATCCGCCGCTGCGACTACTACCTTAAAACAGAGCCAATAAGCTAAGTCGTTCGCGTTTGTAAATGTAAAGTTGGTATATTTGCCAACGCCGGTCGCCAGATAGTAGATTACATCTTTCTATCGCCAAAGCCTATTTAATAAGATTACCGGTCCAAATGTTATGCTGAATAAATAATGCATCAAGGCAAGGAAACGCAGAAATGCAACACATTTGGCACACTGCAAAATAGAGATCTGACTCAGACCGATATAAGGAACAAAACATAACACCAGAAGAAAATATCGCGTCACATATGGTCTCTACAGAGGATGAGACCAGAAAGAATACTTTCTAAAAGCGGGCCATCAAACCAGTCTGTCTTAGTCGCAAGGCAGCAACAAAACCGATAGTCGAGTTGCCACCAGAAACTTTTGCTGAGTGATTGAGTCTATCTTCATCAAACTAATATGTTGTACGTCTAGAGATACCAGAAACAGTATTCGTCCGGCCGAGGCTTTGCGCAATTAATACCAATGGATCACCTAGTCAAGGAATACATCGCAGATGTAATCAATTTGCCAAAGAACACAGAGCTATATATGACTATTGTGGAGAGATGGCAACATTGTTGCATGTGTCATAACACAAGCCCGCTAGATAACAATATTGGCGAAAGACTATCGCTTCTGTCGAGACCAGCACCACATCAGAAATGACGCGAACAGCCGAAAGTATACCAGTACCAAGAGCAGCGTGTAGCAAATCTTAAACAGCAACATATAATATAGCAAACTGAAACTACCAGCAATGAATACAGCAGTAAGAAAACCGGAAGTAGCAACTACAGCAACATCAGTGCACACATATATAAAGCATATTTTACGCACACAAAAGTGGGCATGCATATGGTTTATGACAACTAAATGTTTTCCTTTCCGTTCTAATATTCATATTGGTTGTATTGTTGTTATTTTTTGGACTAATATGGGGTACTGTACAAGGGTATTAGCCTGAAGTTTGATTTTACATCTATTAATAGAGGCTATAACAAATACTAAATTTGGTGTAGTGGAGTAAAACAATGTGACTGATGATTTGTTAAAGACAGAGTGGTATCTATAATGATGCAGAAAGTTAAACAACGGCACACCAGGCTAAAGAACGTCTTCACCTTCGTAAGGCGTTGTTATCTGTTTGGTAGGATGTGATGTGTTTAGTCCGCATTGAACTTTTAAACACAAAACAAATGATAACAAAGGAGATATACTGCGGAAAGCTTGAGCGCCTTAAGTCAGCGCGAGAAGAAAAAACGAAACGACCATCTTTGGTTTAAAGATGAAAGGTGTTCTTCCATGAGGATAATGCTCTACCATATACAACGATGATGACATTTGAAAGGCTGGAGAAGTTTGAATGGGAAACGGTGCCACACCCGCGATATTTGCCAGACGTTGCCCAATTTGATTATCATTTATTCAGCAGTCTTCAAAATAACTTGGACAGAAAAATTATGAATTCTCTAGACCAGGTCGGAACAGTACAGGAGGAATATTTTTCGTTACGGACAAATGAATCTTGCAAGAAGTTCCTTGCAAGTTTGCCAGATGTCTGGAAGAGTACGGTAGAAAATGAAAGAGAGAGTATTTTGGATTAAAAAACAACTTTGCTGATCTTAATGTTGAAATCTAAAAGATGTGTAATAACCCGCATTATTTACGGGATGACAGACTGTATATATATATATATATATATATATATATATATATATATATATATATATATATATATATATATATATATATATATATATATATATATATATATATATATATATATATATATATATATATATATATATATATATATATATATATACATATATATATACATATATATATATATATATATATATATATATATATATATATATATATATATATATATATATATATATATATATATATATATATATTCAATATAATTGTGTCAGCAACGTAGAGATGACTCCGTGGTTATCCCGATGTTAAATTACCTGAATATGCCATAGACATACGTGATGTCGCCGTTTTTGTGACTTATAAACATCACATACTAGAACCGAAGTAGAGGCAAACTGGATTCCCTTTCTATGACTATATTCAAGTACGTAAAACCATTTTCTTGCATGCCACAACTATGCGACATGAGAATAAATTGTAACATGAATTAGAGACTGCAGTAATGTTCTATTGTATATAAAATATTTAAAATTACATGAATGCGCAGGCGTAGTCTCACAGCCACTCATACACACGCACAATGGAACCAAACTTTTAAGATATATTTCTTTCATTTAAATTTTATCACCGATAAGGTTTTATTTGAAGTACGACCTGGATTACTTGATAGAGTGAGTAGTCATGAAGACGATTCTGTGAAAAGTGACAAATATTGACACCTATGCACTAGACAACAGCGTAAATATAAACAGTTAAAAGGATTTATGGAGCATTTCATCTAATTTCCTTAGGGAAATTGAAAGAAATTTTATATCTGCATATAAATAAAGAACCGTTACCTACATTTCAAATGTTCTCTCATATATATATATGTATATGTATGTATACATATGCGTATATATAAGAATGTAGATATAGATATATGTATATACATATATATATATATATATATATATATATATATATATATATATATATATATATATATATATATATATATATATATATATATATACATATACATATACACACACATATATATACATATATATTTATATAATACACACACACACACACACACACACATATATATATATATACATATATATATATACGTATATATATGTATAATTGTATGTATATATATATATATATATATATATATATATAGATATATATATATATATATGTGTGTGTGTGTGTGTGTGTGTGTGTGTGTGTGTATGCACTCACACATACTTATATATACACATACATAGATAAGTGGGTTTGTATAGCGTGGGATGTTTATCCGCTTTGTATATATGGATATACGCATGAAGAAATTTGAGTGTGCACTCTCTCGCATGTGTACAACACTTATGAACCACTAAGGGATATAGTGTACTGAAAAAGGACCTTTGTAACGTATGAGTCGAAAATATACATTTGAAGTAAATTTAAACTTAAAATGATGCGCGAACATATCTTTAAAATCGACTATACAGTCGTAAGTATTACCATAATTACAAATTCATTCGTACATATGCCTTCCGATAATAGTAACAGATACTTTCAAATATATGGTCACGGTATATGAGTATCTTCATATGTGAATTGTGAAGACTAGTTTGCAGTGGTTTACTTGATTATTGCCTGAATATTTATGCGATCGCAAGTTGTTTTAACTCCCAAACCATACTTGAATTTTCTAACAATAAAGTTTCAACCGTTTAGAGTGCGTTGAAAGAATTAAACACGGCTGCATGTATCAACGCCTGTATCATTGAAATGCAAATACGTAAGTAGTTATCTTTAAGGCTTCTGTGTAAAAGGCACTGTTCCTAACCATATGTTTCCGGATTCAATCATTCAGTCCTTCTGTGTGGAAATTTGGACAGTTGCCCTCTATTATGACACAACCGATCAAAACCATGCAAGTTTGTTCAGGCTATTTCAATATAAAAATTGGAAAGGAAGCTGCACAGAAAATTCTGCTCGGTTACATATCGAACGGCGGATACTCAATGCAATGGAAACCTGTGTAGGTCGTCATAATCATAAAATATGCTGAATGGCATAGATTGTAGAATAACAGGAAATATATTTCAGGATGTACCAAGCTCCATATTCTCTATTGTTAAAATTATTACAAATATACACTCCTGATGACATTGCCATCCAGTGAAGCGAACAGGGATTTACCCATCGGCGGAATTTATAGGGTGAGTAACAACTCCTAGTAGTCATATACGTAAATTACTAATTGATGCGGTTGGCCGTAACCGTGAACATAACACGACTACCACGGTATACGCGGATATTATGAGCCTCTAAACACACACACACTCACACACACTCACACACACACACACACACTCACACATACACTCTCTCACACACACACACACACACACTCTTCTCTCACACACACAAACACACACACACACACAGATACATACATCGAGATACACGTATACGGATTTGATCATTCTGAAATAACATAGTTTTATAAATGAAGCGGAAACAGCTGTAATTTATGAGATGTATCATTTGTTTGTATAAAATATTTAAATTGAATTGAATTTATATTTTATGATTTATTGTTTTTTTCCATTTCTGATATATATATACATACATACATACATACATACATACATACCTACATACATACATATATGCATGTAGTTATTTAATATACATGACTTTTGCAGGAGACACATATGTGGTGTTAATCTATAACGCGCTAGTATACTATTCAGCACGACAGATGTCAATGAGGTAGGTCTTTTCTCAAGCCGCAGTTGAATCAAAGAATAAACTCAAATAGGCAACACCCTCATATCACTATTAATTTGGCTCCCAGAAGACCCATAGAAACGCTAGTTCGGTTGGACCTAGCCACGCAATTACGAACTTGTGCCGTATTTGCACTGTTAATGCAAATGCTATTGAAGTAAACATAACACCAAAGTAAATTACTACAATTTGAAAGTGTAATAATTAAAATTATAAGCAGGAGAACTTATTTGCCATACTCTACTTCAAATGTAAGCGCATGCGTTTCAAAGTGTATCTAGTATTACATGATAATGACTTGGCAATGTATATAACATTATTACACAGTGAAAGAGTTATCAGTAATTGTATTGAAGGAGAAAAACAATACTCAATGATTGTGATACAACAAGTAGATAATTCTATTCATAATAATATAAAAGACACTAATACACACGTCTCCAGAAAATCTATAATAAACTATCTGGTTTTGAAACTGTCTTCTGGATATGTAACACGATTATCGACTGGACACCAGAACCTGTCACACGTCACACAACAAAAATCATATAACGAATGCTACTGTGATTGAGGGACCGCCTCTTATCAGAAACTGCGAATTTTAACATCATTATCGCAATTCTAGTGCAAATGGCGAGGACAGTGTCACAATTATTGCCACCTCAACAACATCAAAGGCACACTCAACCCTTCATGTCTGTATGGAGTCGTCTTTCTTTAGAAAAAAGGACAGAATCAGTCTGAATACAGGGGTGAAAATATTGGTTGGAGTGCATCCGAAAAATGTGAGTAGATTGAGTGCACCCGGTATACCACAAGATGTTGTGACAATGTAGGCAGTGATATGAACAATATAACCATTGTAATTACGTCATTGGATGAGAAGTGTTTTGTGTTATTTGCATATGCAACAGCATAGAATGCATTAGAAGGAGGAAAATCCGCGAAAAATCTAATTTGAAAATGTTAGTATTGAAAACTGCTTGTTCAATAAAAAATGATATCTATAACTCTTTCCTCATTTAAAGTGGCACCGTCAAAATACTGCATTGTACTTGTCACTAATCTACATATCACATGCTATGGTGGAAAGACTGTGTTATGGAAAGGCAGCCCGAAATAGCAATTAACGATCTCCTTGAATCATACGTACATGAAATTTCTTGTTGGAAGGACACTTACTGTTGCGTTTTTCTGCACGCAATATATTGCCATAGTATCTCTATTGATTGTAGATGGATAGCTGTCGTACTTAACCAAAACTCTGACAATAGAAAGGCAAGTCACATAGTCCGTCATCATACGAAATTGTGAGATTAGCTGTAACTGAAAATTAGAATGTGGTAACGCTTTACTCCTTCACTTCACTCGACTATTTGAGAAGAATAACAGAAACTTCAGTGCCTAACTCGAGAGGACGCCACAACTTTCGATGGGAGAGGCATAATGTTGTGAAAAGCCGATGACATCTGAACGGAGTCAAATCACCTATGAGTTTTAGTTTTATATACCAGACATGTTGGGATGTCACTTAGCAGATATCTACCACAATAGGCAACAGCATTGGAGAATTCCTAGTTCGCTGAGCTCAAAACCAGTAGCACTGCTAAGAAAAAATATAAGGAAGGAGGTGCAAAGGGAAAAGTTTCGTCCCAAAACGGTGCTGGACGTAGAGTTCAAAATCATGACCAAGGTATTGGTGCTTGTCATCAGAGACATGATTCGTGGTGAATAAATATGCGCAACACCAAGCAAATCCATCTACAGCAACCTTCTCCTTATACGATAAATCATAGACATGTTAGGTAAGAAGCTTGTATAGATGGGGTCTTGAGCAATCTGGATCAGTATAAATCGTTCGATAGGATCAACCACTAACACTTGGCGGCCGTCCTCACGGTGGTTGGTTTCGATCTTTTATCTGCCGTTGGTCTACTGCAATGTACAGCAGTATGCGTTTGGTAGTCTGGGTGAAACTTTAATTATCGGAATCAATTAGCATCATTCTCTCGGACGACCTGTTACATCTCTTCTCTATGTACTAGCTCTAGATCAACAGCTGCGGAAATTGGAGGAGTTGAGATGCCTGCCATGGAAATTAGGACGTCCAAAACCAAATCGGTGTAAGCGGACAACGTCATCATCATAGTGTTGAACACGAGGCATATAGGACTGATTTGCAAGGTTCTAAAAGAATACGATGTGAGGCGTCGACAGGAGCAAAACTTAACCCAGAAAGTACATAAACTTATAGCTCGGTACGTAGAGAGTTAGGTTCATACAAGCCAATGATGTATTATGCTAGATGGCGTATTTGTTAAATTGCTGGGGTTTGGTTTGGTTTGGTCCGGATCTACATATAGAAGAACTGGGAAGAGGCGGCGTGCAGGGTAGCCAATGTCAAACAGAAATAAGCAAAGAGAAAGGTGTCTTTGAAAGGCAGGACAGAATTGACGAATGCATATATAAAATCTATTATGCATTACAACCTGTCTATGCCTTGCTTTACTTTACGCTTTGACAAAACTGGAGATTTACTTGCCATACAAAATCGAGTATCATTGTCATTGCAACAGCCTGGCAAGCGGTAAGATGAAAATGTCAATAACAATTTCTGAAGATTTCAGAAATATAGGTGATAGGTGCCTACAGACGTATATATATATATATATATATATATATATATATATATATATATATATATATATATATATATATATATATATATATATATATATATATATATATATATATATAAGTACTAAGCGTAAAATCATTATTAAAAAATATCAATTTACACCACCATGCGTAAAAAAGTGCAGGGACTGAAAATTATTTTCAAATATAAAAGGTAAGCAACACAGTTGTTTTCTTGCATGCTGAAAGAAGACGCCAAATCCTCTAACTACCAAAAGTGCGTTCTCATGTAAAGGACCAGTCAATTCCATACTTTGAAGTTTCACCATTAATAATTCAATAATTATCCGTGGATCTTCACGTGCTTATAGACTTCTACCTATGTATGTTCTGGATTTTGCGCGTTGATTGAAGATATTTGAATTGAACACGATTTATAATGGTGGAACTCTATACGTAGGTGTGTCCTTTCACGGAGATTGCATGTATTCTAGTTCAATTATTATTTGTCTCCAGCGGATTCTTCAGAAGATCCAAGGATAAGTGTATAACTTTTAATGGTGAAACTTCTAAGTATGAATTTGACCGGTCCTTTTATATATTTTCATAGTTTCTTGCTCGAGTATATCCAACGCGTCGTTAAATGAGCATGATGTTTTCATGTTGAGACGATTTAGCGTCTACTTTCTGCAGGTAAGGAAACGACTTAGTGATTTTCCTGTAATATAATTTGAATATAATTTGCAGTCCGTGGCCGTTTTTTTACGCATGCTGGCTTCTGGTATAAATTGTTATATTTTTATAATAATTTTTACCTTTAGTACTTGTATTTTTTTTTATTATTTTAGTTCTGGAGTCGGTTAATTCACTGCTGAATTTTAGTCACTGCTGATTTCCTATGGCTTGGCGCGGTGGTTGAAGACATTTTTATTTAATACATGATGCATGAAGGTGGAATTCAACATGAACGTGTGTCCTTTCCGAGGAGATGGCATCTATTCGAGTTCTATTATTGTGTCCCCAGCAGATTCAACTGAAGCTCGTCGAAAAATTATTTAGTTATTAAAGGTGAAACTTCGACGTGTGGAATTGACTGGTCTTTTATATCTTTTCTTGGTGTCTTGCACAAGTACATCCACCGCGCCGTTAAATGAGAACACATTTTTTGGTGATTAAAAGATTTGCCGTCTACTTTCAGCAAGTAAATTAACAACTAAGTTGCTCTTTTCTTATATTTGAATATATACATATATATATATATATATATATATATATATATATATATATATATATATATATATATATATATATATATATATATACACACACACACACACACACACACACATATATATATATATATATATATATATATATATATATATATATATATATATATATATATATATATATATATATATATATTATATATATATATAATAGACCTGTGTGTATGTGTATTCGCTTTCTATGTGAAAATGGCTGTGAGAATTGCTTCCATACTTGGGATTCCTGAATAATTTAACCTCGAATACATAATAGGGACATTATTATTTTTATTTTTTATTTCAAATAAATAATAATGTTTTATATATGATTCAAGTTTTTAAAATGGTTTCCCAATGTCGGTATTGACCGTTTTCATTTGCAAAATCTCTCACTCTCTGTTTTAATGTTTTCATTTCAAGTTTTAATTCACTATTTGCAAACAACTACGAGAAATTACTGGAAATATTTACTATTTTCAAAAATTTAAATATTTGGTACAAGAATATTTTTTATACGATTTTTTTCATTTCATGTTTATTGCATTCATTGTTTGCAATATTCTATCTCCTCCCTCTGTCTCACATACACACACGCACACACACACTCACATACACACACTCACATACACACACAAACGCACGCACACACGCACGCACACATACACACATACACACACACACTCTCTCTCTCTGTCTCTTTCTCTCTCTCGTTCTCTAATATAAACAGACGCGCACACGCCAGATTTCGTTATCACACAAATATCAGATTAGAATCTTGCAATTCAACATGCGTTTTTTTTCGCTTGAACCTGAACACTTCATTGATTTCCGTAAACAATTTTTTTATTCATTTACCTTTTGCGCTGTGTTCATCTCTATGTGTTCGTAGCCAGTCACACACGCAGACGTGTGTTTTGTATGTTTTTGTATGTACGTTTTTATACATTTGTGTATGTGTGAGAGAGAGCGTGTGTGTGTGAAGATGTTTGTTGTCATGTATGCGTACATAAATAAATACATATGCATACATTTTTGTATGCATGTGTTTGTGAGGGAGGGAGAGACCGACGTCTAAGTGGCGCTGTGTCCCCCCTTAAACACATGCACACGCACACATTCATGCAAAATGGTTATACATATTTAGTTACGTATATATGTACACATGACAACATATTGCTTCTCTCTCACCCACGTCCCTTTTATCTGATGATTGATATCCGTGTGTGTATGTGTGTGTGTATGTGTGTGTGAGTGTGTGTATGTGTGTGTCTGTGCCTGTGCGTGCGTGGAGCATTCCACAGTCGCCATTTATTTCAATCACTCTTGTGAAGATATTCTCATTTTTTTCATTTAATCCCAGTATTAATTTTCGAAGAGGTTTCCGTGAACAATGTTCAGACTGTCTACAAGAGGGGGTGGGAATAGATGTAGATGATTAGTATCTACAAAGAAGCAAAGACAAGTAGAGGTAGTCAGATTTCATGCTGAATTCTGGAACTCTGTTAACCCTATTAAGTATATTTGCACATATATAAACAAAGTTTTAGATTTTGCAACATACACTGATATGCAGAATGGCAGTCAGCAGATGAATTAAAATGACGAAGATGCACAGTGTGAGAGAAGAAGATGCATCAGTACAAATGAGGATGTTTGGAGCATCTTCAACTTTCACACTCATGAGAGCCACATAGCTTAGCTACCATTCATTGATCTTAGTGTCCATCTAGACGATGGCTACTGGGTTATTTTTTACAAAACACACAGCCTTGCAACAAACACTTTCTCCCACAGAAAATACTGATAATAGTAGCATTACCAATAATAATAATAGGAGTGATGATAACAACAACAACAACAACAACAACAGCAACAACGATAATAATAATAATAATAATAATAATAATAATAATAATACTAATAATAATAATAATAGTACCAGCAACTATAATTTAAAACCCCAAAATGAAAATAGTAGTATCGATTATGGTGGGTTGAATAGAATGAATAGTGCTAGCACTTCTAATGAAAATATTATGGATTGTAATTCCAGTACATATATCGACATGGAAACCATTTGCATGCCTGATGATGCAGAGGCAATTTTATATGTTAGTACGATTGAAGTGGAGTTAGAAAATAACAGGCGTGAACATAACATACTTGATAATAGAATTATTAATAGCGAAAATAATACCAATACAAATTTAAATAAAAAAATAACAATTTAAATCTTAGTAATGATAATATTAATGATAATAATTGTCTTAGTTGTACTTCTGGGGTTAAATCCCGCTGTCCGTTATTAGGCCGATGCCTTACCCAGAATGTAGCATATAAATGCATAATAATAACTAAAACTAATAATTATATTTACTTCGGTTGGTCGATTAATTTGAAATAGCGTATATACAATCACTTGTGGTATTTTAAACTTAAACATAAGGCGAATTGTACGTCTTTATTCAGTAAAATTTGGGAATTGAAAGAAAGTGGAATTAGGTTTTAGTATCAAATGGCAAATAATAAGAAAATCTCAGCCTTATAGAAACAGTAGATATGAGTGTGAGCTCTGTTCTATGGAAACATATGAAATTTTTAAGCATAAAGAAAATAGTAACCTGATTAATAACAGATTATACCTTAGGGTATTGCGTGTACATATTCCACACGTACTTTTAAATATTTTAGAAAGTAACATTTTATTAATCTTGTGATTGAAAACCTGTAATGTAATTCTTAGTTTATAATCGGTGCATATGTAGCATGACCTATAGCATTAATTTTCCTTTAGTTAATATTGGCTTGCAGTCAGTATAGAGACAAGCTAATTAGGTAAATAAAATATTTTAGTTTCAGATACTTGAATTATTACATATTTTCTATAAATGTACTTTATTGAAGTTAAGAAGTCGTATATCTACTTCATTGTGATTTTAGTGATTAAGCTATTTTATATCCTTTTCTATGGTGTTTCTACTCTACCTGACCATCTTAATACCTTATAATTGCCTGTAGACAAACCTAAATTTGTGTACCCCTATAAATTCATTCTTCGCTTATAATATACAATTATGGGTATCTGCATATCTTAAAATTAAACTGCTTAGATTATAATTTAACTAATCTATAGTAAATTGTGTCTCTCACCTCAATGATAAATCTTCCTGATAGCCCTAAATTTTAACTTTACCCAATAGTGAAATTATTTTACTTAAATTATTATCCATTTTTTATAAAAATTTGCTATTGAAATTAATAAGGTATAGAGTAGAGTCGCGTCAAACAGATTAAGATAAACTTACTTGTAGATGTCTGCTCTCTTAAGTCTACACAATTATGAGTATCTTCATATCTTAAAATTAAACTGCTTAGATTATAATTTAACTAATTTATAGTAAATTTTGTCCCTCACCTCAATGATAAATCTTCCTGATAACCCTACATTTCAACTTTACTACCCAATAATGACATTCTTTTCATCACATTATTATAAATTTTCTATAAATATTTGTTATTGAAATTAATAAGGTATAGAGTAGAGTCGCATCAAACAGATTAAGATAAACTTACTTGTAAATGTCTGCTCTCGCAAGTCTACACCTAACGGATAATGCCCTTTATTCTCTAAGCCTTAGATATACAAGATTTGATACAATAGTTGATAAATTAAAACTGACCCCGTAAAAACAAATAAAAACAGTGACAGGCAGAGTCTTCTTCACAATTTATTTATTAACTACTTTGGTGTAGTAGAAGCAACATGTTCTTTGTCTATCTCCTTAACTTCTTGGAGATTTTAGGCATAGTTATAATAATGTGTCCATCTGTTCTAAATTAACTAAATTCAATGTCTTTGTGCAGCTGGGAATTGATCTACATCTTAAATTGATGCAATGAGTACGTTGTTCAATTAAATAAACTTGCATGAAACGATCGCACTGCATTACTTCTGGATATCCTTGTTGCCTATTTTGATTTCATATATATATATATATATATATATATATATATATATATATATATATATATATATATATATATATATATATATATATATATATATATATATATATATATAAATATATATATATATATATATACATATATATATATATATATATATATATATATATATATATATATATATATATATATATATATATATATATATATATATATATATATATACATATACATATATATATGGGAGAATATACAAATAATAACAACAGACGAGGACAGGTGGTGTAAATAACAAAAGTATATATTAGTATGACGCTCGGGAATACGGAAAGTCTTTGACGTTTCGAGCTACGCTCTTCAACAGAAAGAATACGGAGACAAGGAGAAAAACACGGATATATATATATACATATGTGTGTATGTATGTATTTATATTATCATAGTTGAAAAACTTCGATGAGGTAAATATATTCATAGTTACCAGGGTAGTAAAATTTACAAAGAAACTGGGATATTATACCTAGTTAAGAGGTAGAGATTCCATGTTAAAGTGATATATTTTGGAGTTGATATGATAAAGAATAAATGGACCAAAACGCATATAATAAATAAGTTCCTTTACTTCTGACACATGTTTCAAAAATTCCTGCACTCTATTCCAAAGGAATAAAATATATTTTTCTAAATGTAATTTTCTCTTCAGAGAACCATCCTTTGTATGCAAGACCTATACCGAATGTATACATTAGAGTGCATGTCATTTTCGAAACATATGTCGCAAGTAAAGGAACTTATGTATTATATGCGATTTGCTCCATTCATTCTTAATTATATATATATATATATATACATATATATATATATATATATATATATATATATATATATATATATATATATATATATATATATATATATATATATATATATATATATATATATATATATATATATATATATATATATATATATATATATATATATATATATATATATATATATATATATATATATATATATATATATATATATATATACATATATATATATATATATATATATATATATATATATTTAAGTTTCAGCTTAGAGCTGCGGCCATCGTGATGCGCCACCGTGTTGCTACAGTGTTATTACAGGGACCCTTTTACAATATGTGGCACTTGGTGAAGAATGGAGTTTGATTTAGCAACCCTCATTTGCACCTCCTGCCGCGAGGTAGGTTAATCTGGGACTCTCGATAGGAAGAGGTCCAGCTTTGATTTAAAAACTCCTACATCTACTTTGTGCAGATTCCTCAGGCTCTCTGGGAGAATATTAAAAAGCTGTGAGCCCCTGAATCCCAAGCTGTTGCAGTAACTCGTTCTGAGGCACGATGGCATTGCTGGGATCTTTGGCACTATGTAGTGTCGTCCCGTTCTGGCATTGGTGTAGCTTTCAATGCCAAAATTTGGCACAATTCCTTCCAGGATCTTCCAGATGTATATTACTGCATACCTCTTCCACCTTCTCTCCAGGGAGTAGAGTCTTAGCTGTTTCAGCCTTTCCCAGTAGCTGAGCAGTTGCAAAGAGACAATCTTCTTTGTGAATCTCCTCTGGATTGCTTCAAGGTCTGCTGTTAATTTCAGACTGGTGGGTGACCACAGCTGTGAGCAGTAATCCAGGCGGCTGTGCACGAATGTCCTCCAGAGAATCATCATGGTTTCCTTATCTCTGGTTCTGAATGTTCTCAGGATCCATCCAGCCAATCGTCTGCACTTTGTTGCCATTCTGGTAATGTGCACTTGGAAAGAGGTATCATCACTCATGTCGATACCCAGGTCTCTCACTGATTGAGGCTCTGGGATTGAAATTCCCTGTGGACCAGTGTACTCTGTAAGTTTCATATTCAGTTTTGGACGTTGGTAGCGCAGGGCTTGCAATTTTTCAGCATTAAACTGCATATTATTGTCCTCAGCCCATCTGTAAACTGAGTCCAATTCCTGCTGCAGGTGTGCAACATCACTGGAGTTCTGTATTTTCTGCGAGACTTTTGTATCGTCTCCGTAGCTTGCAAGAGTGGCTATCCGGGCACTTGAAGGCATATCTGAGAGAGCGACTATAAAAAGCATTGGTCCCAAGACAGTGCCCTGTGGAACACCGCTCATTATTTGTGTTCTCATAGAGGTGGCTCCATTAGCCACTACTGCCTAGCGTCTATCCTTAAGAAAGTCATGTAACCACTTTCCAAGATTTCCAGCTATGCCGAGATCACGCAGTTTGTGGCATATCATACCATGATCCACTTTATCAAGGTATATTACGTCCACATTTGAGCTGTTGAGTAGCTGCTACTGCCTGACTTCTATCTTTCAGAAAGTCATGTAACCACCCTCCAAGTTTTCCAGCTATGCCAAGATCACGCAGTTTGTGGCATATCACACCATGATCCACTTTGTCAAAAGCTTTTGCAAAATCAAGGTATATTACGTCCACATTTGAGTTGTTGAGTAACTGCTTCAACACCCAGTCGTAATG
>NC_142939.1:31600651-31610651 GCF_046866305.1 Octopus bimaculoides
CATTCTTTCCACATTCACCCACTATTCAAAAGACTTACTGGGTGACAGTACCTCTCTCCAGACACACTTTCTTTATCAGGTGGAACCTAAAACATTTAATGAAGTCTTACCGAAAGAGAATGGTACCCATCTTCAACCCTTTCAATCGTGTCAACCACGCAACACCTTTTGCCATAGAGACTCAGAAAAATTGCCCTCCCTTTCCCAGCCAAAGGAAGAAGGTGGGACGATCTTCACAATGTATTCTGACGATAGGTGGATCCGCCCTACACGTGACAATAACTGTTCAACAAGCGCCACAAGTCAGTAATGCACGGACACTATACGAGAGCATGCAGAACAGTTTCATCGCACCTTGAGTACCTCGGACAAGTCCGACTGAGTGCATTCCCGTGCCCACAGAGCTTATATTGAACCGCCCCCACCCCCGGTAGCTCTGCCAATAATTTCTAGAATTTATCCATAGTTCCTATCCCGAAAAGCCTCCGGAAAATACCAGCTAGTTGATTCCTACCGTTGTCCAGGACGTCACCGTGTACGTCTTACCCTCCCCTAATCCCCTACAGAACTCCAAGGTGGAACTTCCACCGACCGCAATACCCAACTCGCCGAGGGCTGCGAGCGGTTGGACACACTTTAGTTGCCAAGCTCCTTGCATTGGTCTACGTCTGATCCAGGACTGCATCTCCGTTAAGGAGACGAACTGCGGAAAAGCGCGTTCAACAACAGGTGACCACACATGCTCACCGTTAAGGTATCGCTGGAGATGTTGCAGCATCTGTGCATGTCTACGCATCATCATCCACAGCATGCCCAGTTCTCCATGCAGCGGGTGCTGACAGCAAATGAACCGTCTGACAAGCGGTACCTGTTCTCATCTCAGGAGGCGGAAGAATAATTTCATCAACCCGTTCAGCCTCGAAGCAAGTCAAGGCTGTAGTATATGACAGATGCGATTTACACATTCGCCAGCTCCATCCGACCTTTCAGGTACAGCTTACTTTCGGCCAATTTCTGGGTGAAACTGGCCACTACCCACCAGTTCCTTTCTACTTGGAAATCTGGATAGAACCAAACCCGGCACAACTTAACAGGTTCTTCTGTCCAGCGCCTCACCGCGCTGTCGGTTGGCTTGGGTCTGCCTCTCCAGATGCCGAGCTTCAGACCCACTGACTTTTGGTTGATCAATGCTCTGTCACTGCTTCGTATTTCCTTAGGGTAGTGCTGACCATCTCCAATTCCAAGATGTCTGATATTATGACGGTGACGTCGTCCGGTTACGCTGACACAAACTTTCCGCATCCCAGGTCACGCAGGATGAGCTTCGAAAACTCCAGATTCTACAGTAATGGCTCGAGTGCCAAAACGTAGAGAAGGAGTGAGAGTTGGCATCCTTAACAGACCGAACGTGTGATACTAAACGAATAGATGTTGCTGTGCATTGCCGCGATCCAGCCTCTGAAAACGGGAGCAAAACCGGCCACCAAAAGGACAGGCTCCAAGTACAGATGCTCAACCCTCTCAAAAGATTTCAATTCATCCAAACAGATCAGGGTCCTACCTTTGCAAGTTTCTTGATGTATCGAGTGAGGTGGGGCTTGTCGTGTATAGTTGTACTGGGAATAGCGCACGTCTTCCCAACACCTACCAGTCTGTCAACGACAAGCGCCAGCCTCTTTGTTAACACTTTAGCCAACATTTTTTATTCTGTATCTAGCAAATTTACCGGCCCAAAGGTATCGACAATGCGCCCATTTTTCGGATACTTTCTCAGTAGCGTCACCACATCTCGGCTCACAGATCCATGTGCTCTGCCATTCTGCTGCCACTTGAGATAAATGTCTCACAAAAGCTCACCAATCAACTCTGGCATATGTACATAGAGCTTGAAGGGCAGACCGTTCAAACCCGGACATCTCTCACTCGAGCAAACTAGCTAACGCGTAACGTTCAGCCGTTATCGGCATTTCGTAGAACACCTCGACCCAGGCCGAAAGCTGCGGTATATCATCAAGCTAGGAAATGAAGTTTACCTTGTCCTCCGGGTTACCGCGCGCCCTGTACAGTTCAGCAAAATGCTGTAAAAATGTTGGGACTACAGATCACACCTTCTGGTTCAATGTTCTTGTTTTCCTTGGCCTTCCTCACTAGCACGGATTTCCATTGCTGCGCGGATGGTTGTTCTTGTTGTAGTGATATTTTTGCTTTTCAAGTTTGTTTGGTTTTGATTCTGTTGTGGGTGTCGGTGGTGCCTGTAGTTTTGGTGTTGTCATCAGTGTGTCTGTGTTTGCTGTTTCTCGGATGTCCACCATTTTTTTTTCTGTTTTTCTGTTTTGACTTTTGGGCTTCCCCTTCATCACTTTGATGCATGGAGGAGTTCGTGTCTTCTATGTTTTCTGCTGGTGTTGTTTGTTCCGGTTCTCTTGTCATTGTGGTTGTTGCTACTCCTGCTACTGTAGCTTCCATCACTGCTTCTAGTGCTACGTCCACTGATACCTTTATTGTAACACCTGCCTGTTGTGTCTCCTTAGGTTCAATTTTTGTTTCCATTCCACTGCATTTCTGTTGTTCTTGTTGTTTATCTCGACTTTTGTGAAGTGGGGATTCCTTTTGGACATTTCTTTCTGCCTTTCTGTTATGGTTCTGTGGGCAGAAAAACCGTATGCGACTCGTTGAACCACAATCACAGCACCTCGGCTTTCTGCTCTCCACGTTCACACTTAATTCTAAACCATTCGACAGGGAAATCAAGTCTGGCTTCAGGTAGAGAAGAATCGCCAAGGTAGTTCCAACCAGTTTTCCACCTCAATCTTTTATCATCCAGGAGATTCTCTACAAATAAGGGCGAAGATCCACCATAAATCCAAGCATGGCACTGTAATACATACCGCCATTCTTTCTATGTACGCTGGGAAGAGGGCGATTTCCTCAGTGCAACGCGTGGCGATCGAGCTCCGTATTGCCTGCCCCTCGGTCTTAAATATGATCTCTAATCTACCGCACTGCCTCCCTTTCGCAAGGTGGTGGAAATCGTGCCGTATATTTTTCAATGCTTTTTCCAACTGGTTGCCTTTAGCTTGTTTGAGTTTCCTTGACTTTGTGTTTACACACCTATAGACAACTGTCCGTTTTGCTATTGCTTAAAGCATGTCACATGAACGCATCAATTCTGCCCCGCTTCCATTCATTTTCATATATTTTGCTACCTTGTTTACTTTTCCTATTTTGTTCTCCAGTGAGATGTTAAAAAATTCCTTAGCTACCGTGATATTTGCAAATGTCTCTTCACCGCTAACTCTCTTTTTGTTAGTGACTCCACAGTAGTTGCTTTCGATGTCGTTCTACTACAATTTTCACGTAGTGAGGCAGACTTTACTTCTTCCTTCCTCTCGCCTTCTTTCTGCTTTTTATCTTCTTTCCTCTTCTTCTTCTTCTTCTTCTTCTTCTTCTTCTTCTTCTTCTTCTTCTTCTTCTTCTTCTTCTTCTTCTTTCTTTCTTTACGTCCTGCTGTCTACTGCCAATCATGCCGGGGAGGCCGTGGAAATCATTATGCAAAGTACCGTACCACTCTCCCTCCTCACTCCCGCTTTTCGTCGACATCTTCAATGTTTATTTTCTTCGAAGCACATTTTCGGAGAAATTTGAAAACAAAAAAGTTTGTATTACTCCCAAAATGTATAAGCACCATAGAAGGGCAAGTTCCTTGCAAAACGAATTAAGCAAGAAACAAAATACAGTATAGAACCCTTTAAATAAGGGAATTAGTCATGGACTTCCAGCTCTCCAAAAACACACCTCCAGTTAATGACAGTGATAATGATACTAATAATCACCATGCTTTCCTATTAAGTAATAGTATCATCATTAACACCATTACGATTTCTTTTATTCTTACAGAACTTAATATGATACTTCATTGAGATAACTATAATTCCAGCATTGTTTATATTTCGAAGATATGTGTAATTCAGTTCTGATCATCATGCAGTCCGAAATTATAGACATTGCTCTGGATCTAAATTGTACATCCCAATTGGATCCTAAAGTTAAAGAAGCCAGCAAGATGTAATTCTTTTCAAAATTCAATTGAACCATTCACTTGATATGATATTACTCGTCAAATATTCAACTTGAGTTATGCGTGTACGTTATATATATATATATATATATATATATATATATATATATATATATATATATATATATATATATATATATATATATATATATATATATATATATATATATATATATATATATATATATATATATATATATATGTATGTGTATATATATATATATATATATATATATATATATATATATATATATATATATATATATATATAAGTCAGTAAATAGTGGGGTTGTGTTAACCGCACGTGGAGAAATAATAGGAAAATGTAAAAAAGCCAGAATGCTGAACTGGGAGCATAATTTAATTAAGATTTTTTCTAACCGGTTTTCGTTGCGATGAAGCAAATTATCAAGAAGAAGGAGAATGAAAATGTTTTTTTACAAAGAGGTACAAAAAAGTACAAAATGAAGAAAATAATATATAAAACAATAATATATAAAAAAAATAAATATACCCATACATTATATTGTCTTTGAGCTTTTGTAGTTCAATAGTAGTTCATGTATAAATTGGTAGGAAAAATAAGGATGCATGAGAGTTGAGAGTTTTGTTAGGTTTAAAAAAAGGGGTTAAAAGTTTGTGTTAAGCAGGAAACTCTCATGCATCCTTATTTTTCCTACCAATTTATACATGAACTACTATTGAACTACAAAAGCTCAAAGACAATATAATGTATGGGTATATTTATTTTTTTTATATATTATTGTTTTATATATTATTTTCTTCATTTTGTACTTTTTTGTACCTCTTTGTAAAAAAACATTTTCATTCTCCTTCTTCTTGATAATTTGCTTCATCGCAATGAAAACCGGTTAGAAAAAATCTTAATTAAATTATGCTCCCAGTTCAGCATTCTGGCTTTTTTTACATTTTGCTATATATATATATATATATATATATATATATGTATATATATATATATATATATATATATATATATATATATATATATATATATATATGGGAGACACCATTCGGTCATGAATGACCATCGGATTGCACCTAGAAAGTTACCCTCTGAGGCACAAGTCCGAGCAGGTTATTTATGGAAGACCAGTGCATACCAGCCTCTCCACGCTACCGATGTTATCCAAAGGAAAGGTAAAGGCCAATACAGCTTGGCACCAGTGACGTCGAAAGTGATTTCTACAGCTGAGTTCACTGGACCAACGTGAAATAAAGTGTCTTGTTCAAGAACACAACACGCATCCCGGTCCGGGAATCGAACTCACATCCTCACGTTCGTAAGTTCGATGGTCTAACCACTGAGCCATGCGCTTTCGCACGCGCGCGCACACATACACACACAAATATATATATATATATATATATATATATATATATATATATATATATATATATATATATATATAATATATATATATATATATATATATATATATATATATATATATATATATATATATATATATATATATATATATATATATATATATATATATATATATATATATATATATATACATATATATATGTATATATATATGAGAGGTTTTGTTATCTAACTCTTACATCCTACATATATTTTTACTTCTAATTTATTGTTTCCCTTTATTTCCCTTTATAATTCCCATATCTATATTTTCCAGAGTAACTCCTTATACTGAATTCTACTATTTCCCGCTTGTTAATTCTCTCATATAGTCCCTGATGAAGGAATATGCTTGATATCTCAGAAATAGCTGTAAGACTACCTTTCTCTTTATAAATGTCCTACAAATTCCACGCAGCCTTTGTTTATTGTCGCATTGTAGTTAATACAAACACACACACATACATAAAAAGATGCATATAAACTATACTTAGTCATATCGTGTTATTTGTCTTATATTCTCTTTCAAATATAAACACAGGAGAAACAGAATGGAATATAATTGTATTTAATTCTTATTCTTATACGTATAATTCTTTCTGTTTTCCACCATTTCAGTTTCTCTACCTTTAGCATATTCCTTTGGGTTATAAATTATATGTCATTATTTCCAGAAATGTTTCTAGTTTCCGATGTATTCCTATTAAACGTCAGATATAATTTCCGATTATCATTTACCAAGTAACATTATTTAATAAAGGAAAAAATATACCAGACAACTGGGACCACATTTAACAAGAAATTGCCACGGTCATTTTGAAATGACAGCAACTTAGAATAATTTCGTTTAAATCTCAGAAAGATAATTAATATAAATATTTCTCTGGAGTCGAATATTATAATACAAAGAGGAACTCATACGTGACTTCATCGCTTCAATTGTGGACGAAAATCTTGTAAACCAGACATTGAAAATTATCATAGTCATGAAGAATATATGTATTTCTACAGCTACTTTTGTGACTGAGGTTTCGGCAAATATTTCACTTAGTGCTGTATATCAACTGCTTGTAGCTAAAGCTTTCCAATGCAGTTTCAACATGAGGAAATATATTAAAATTGTAAATTCTCTATCTTACTCTCAGAGCTGATGTGTTTGACAAATTTAATCGTAACGAGACGAGTTTTTGACACCGTCCCACAATAACAACGAGTATACCTTCTGCTAAATATCATCATTGTTGAGATCTTACACTGTCTGCAAATAATTGCGGTTGTATACAAGGAAATCCTGCAAGTATACAAAGATGATTCACTTATAAGTTTCAATATAAAAATTCCCATCTGCATATATAATTTTGTTTCTATATTTCAAATAAAGTTCGGCTCTTTGTTTTGCAACCCCGTTGAAGAATTAGATTAAAAGTTTTATTTGGAAATAAAGGTGTCATTATAAATTTAAGATGTTTGTCAGAGTCTGCCACGACACGTCACAAATGAGAAAATAATTCCCATTTTTAAGTCCTAAACAAAATTAACGAGCCATTTTGATACTATACAATTTTTTTAATATAACATTGGGAAAAATTTGAAATGGAAAATGAATAAACGAAATGCGAGACGATAGTTGCTTTAACTCTTCCCATTATATAAATGTAATTCTGGAAAATATAAAATAAAATTGTATTTATTTAGAAAGGTTCGACTTCACTAAAAAAACAAAAAAAAAAAAAAATAACCCAATATGGGCTACATAAAATGATTTTTGCAACATACTGTCTTCACAAATGTAGTATGTAGTTTTAATAATATAGTGTCTAATTATTTAATTATTATTAGCTCAGAGTGAAATTATGAAACTAAATATAATTATATATTCGGTATTCGGACACTTTACTCCTGTCAGAGTATTATATATATATATATATATATATATATATATATATATATATATATATATGAACAGCCTCAGTAGACTGCAAGATAGGACCCCCACTTCCAAAAGGGTAGCTCCCTCACACAGAGTCCAACTTGGATAAGTGAGGTACTGAATGACCAGTTCAAAAGTGTCTTTACCACCCCGTTGGAACACAAACAAGTGAACGAACCAGTGGACTTCTTTACCGCCTCACCTATAACCAGCGTGACAGTTACGCTGGAATACATCGACATTAGTGAAGAAGATATACTACTAGTCATAGATGAAGTGGAAACAAGCTCAACTGCTGGTCCTGATGATTTCCCTGAAATCCTCCTGAAATCTTGTAAGCATGCCATGGCAAAGCCCCTTCAGATTCTCTTCCAGAGCTTTATTGCACGTATCAGACTGCCAAGCAAGCTGAAGGAAGAAATATTAAGGCCAATCCATAAAGGGGGAAACAGAGTAGATGCCAAAAACTATAGGCGTATCTCTCTGACTTCAACCTTCAGCAAAATCATGGAACTGATAGTCAGAGGGAAACTAATCACATTCCTTGAAGAAAATTACTTTATGAGTGATACCCAGCATGGCCTTCGACCAGGTAGGAGCTGCCTGACCCAGCTCTTACAACATTATGAATGGGTTTTGAGGCAGCTACTCAACAGCTCAAATGTGGACGTAATATACCTTGATAAAGTGGATCATGGTATGATATGCCACAAACTGCGTGATCTCGGCATAGCTGGAAATCTTGGAAAGTGGTTACATGACTTTCTTAAGGATAGACGCTAGGCAGTAGTGGCTAATGGAGCCACCTCTATGAAAACACAAATAGTGATCGGTGTTCCACAGGGCACTGTCTTGGGACCACTGCTTTTTATAGTAACCCTCTCATATATGACCTCAAGTGCCTCGATAGCCACATTTGCAAGCTACGCAGACGATAGGAAAGTCTCGCAGAAAATACAGAATCCCAGGGATGTTGACATCTGCAGCAAGAGTTGGATTCAATTTACAGATGGGCTGAGGATAATAATATGCAGTTTAATGCTGAAAAATTCCAAGCCCTGCGCTATCAGTGTACAAAACTGAATATGAAATTTACAGAGTACACTGGTCCACAGGGAATTTCAATCCCAGAGCCTAAATCAGTGAGGGACCTTGGTATCGACATGAGTGATGATACCTCTTTCCTAGTGCACATTACCAGAATGGCAACAAAGTGCAGACGATTGGCTAGATGGATCCTGAGAACATTCAGAACCAGAGAAAAGGAAACGATGATGGTCCTCTGGAGGATATTCGCCCTCAGCCGCCTGGATTGCTGTTCACAGCTATAGTCACCCACCACTGTGAAATTAACAGCAGAGCTTGAAGCAATCCAGAGAAGATTCACAAAGAAGATCGTCTCTTTGCAACTGCTCAGCTACTGGGAAAGGCTGAAACAGCTAAGTCTCTACTCCCTGGAGAGAAGTTGGGAGAGGTATGCAGTAATATACATCTGGAAGATCCTGGAAGGAACTGTGCCAAATTTTGGCATTGAAAACTCCACCAATGCTAGAACGGAACAACACTGCATAATGCCAAATTTCCCAGCAACGCTATCGCTTTTCAGGACCAGTTACTACAACAGTCTGGGTTTCATGGAGCCACATCTATTTAATATTCTCCCAAAGAGCCTGAGGAAACTGCACAAAGTAGAGGTAGGAGTTTTAAAATCATAGCTGGACATCTTCCTGTCGAGAGTCCCAGATGAATGTACCTCATGGCAAGAGGTGCAAATGAGGGTAGCTACATCAAACCCCACTCTTCACCAAGCGACTCATATTGTAGGAGGATCTCAGTAATAAAAGTGTAGCAAAGCGGCCGTGCATCAGCATGGCCGCAGCTCTGAGCTGAAACTACCACAAAAAAAAGATGGATGGATATGTATATATATATATATATATATATATATATATAGATAGATAGATAGATAGATAGATAGATAGATAGTGATCTCTGAATAAACCCAATATTTAAATAAGTTTCATTTTTCATCATATATAACCATTGATTTATTTTTAAGAGGAGGAATCGTTGTGGTTTATGTTATTGCTAACAATTATCACTAAACAAATTCTAAAGTATCATATAGATGTAATCGTTGACGCTGAATCCGAATTTGTTATTTATTCAGTTCAGAATAGTTTTGAAAACGTTTTACAGGTGTTCAAAAATTTGATATTTTTCAGAATGTTCAGCCAATCAGAAAACCGCGTTTGCTGTCTGTTACATCATCAGGCGGGGGGGGGGGGTTGCATTGTCAAAACATTGCTAGAAATAACAGTCAAAACGTTAAAATATACACGAATGAAGTTAACATTAAACCATTCACGAGCAAATTAAATATTAAAAAAAAAAATAAAGAAAAAAGCCAGCAGAAGTTGCTAGATATAACAGTCAAAGCACTGTTTAAAATAGACATTCATTAGTTTAAACATTCAAGAATGCAAGTTTGCAATAATCTCTAGGATTTTATAAATTAAACAATCTGACCCCGTGCCGTCATAAAAGACGGCTAATTGTAGATTTTATATACAAATATGGATGGTAAATCAAATTAATA
>NC_142939.1:31615651-31638151 GCF_046866305.1 Octopus bimaculoides
TTTAGTACCTATGATTTTGTGCTGCTAATCAACCGAAATTGGAATAATTTTAAATATCCAATATTTCATTGCAGATCGTGTTTTCAGGTATTTTTTGATAGCTTGTGTATCATTATATGATACACATGTCAGAGAAAACTAGGATTGTGCAGATTTTGTATGAAACGAACAATCAGAGCAAATGACCGGTTCATCTGTGTTTGGGGTTATTAGTTATTCATGGCATTTTCGCGACCGGCAGTATTTCAGTGTTCTGATGCGATAAACAGCAGAAAACATATATGAAGTTAGCAGCGGATTTGAATTCACAACGCTTAAGGTGCTATTGTAGTATCACAGTGCTTGAGATAATGCATACATGACGTCTCTATGATATTAAATCTAAATCTTCGATTTTAAATTATTTTAGTGTCAAATATTTTTAGTATTGCACAGTCGATATTGTATATTATATAAATTTCAATTCCGTTTCACATTTAGTTCATATTATCAAGAGCGGTTTTATGCATATATTGTAATAAAATCTATAGATATAAGTGATTTTAATAGACATGAAAACTGCAATAGTTTTCGTATTCTACAATATTCTAATGTATTGGTGTAGCGTTCTATGCTTAGTAGTGGCACCACTGTTGCCAAAATATTCAATGGAAAATATATCTCATAATAAATTCTAATATGTAGTAGGACATGTCTACAAATCTTGCCATTGTTCTTATATTGCTTATTTGAGATGCACTATGTTCATACTAATCTCCTTGTAGTTTTGGATAAATAATTTTGATGATTTTGTGATATTCAGTTTGTTTCCGCATAAAAAATATGTGATTTTAGATTATGTATCTTTATTTTCTTATCATTCCTGTCTCATAAAACATTCATATGTCTTTTGCTGTTGTAGAATCGTTACAGAGTTTTTCAACATAATTCTCGTATATTTTAGGGTTTCTTTATAGTTTTAGAACAATTCACGCTGAGGTCAACTCTGCTTTGCAGATTAAACAAAATGAATACCTGTCGAGTGTTGAGGTCGGTTTACTCGGCTAAACCTGAAATCTAGTGTCTTGCGCCTTTCTCTGAAGTAATGTGAAAAGTAATTATGATGGGCAGATGCCAAGCAATATCATTACTTAGTCATGACTGATTTTCTTACACTTCAGAATTGAAATCACTTCTCGCTTCACTACACACTTTGTATGTTCGGGAATCGTAACATATATATGGTAATGTGTTTATACCCCTATTCTAATAAAAGCGATCAGCATCAATTTTTCAGCTTTGGAGAAAATTATAAAATAGTTTCATGAAAATTTCTTTGTTTTAAATGAAATGCAAACTTTCGGAATATCGTCCCCGTTATTCTATTTTCCCTGCCGCCTTGAGTTTGATACATCCTATTCTCCATTGCCATCAGGAATTTTTGTAACAGTGATTGACCTGCTAGTTATTTGTTATTATGTGTAGTCATGTGACGAGAAATTTTCGGATTGCAATTACTATGTATGATGAAATTAATTAATTACGAATTCATTACGTTTAAGAACGCATGGCTTTATTTATTGACAGTAATGCAGTAATGCTAATGCGTACACAATAGAAATTCGGCATTCATTTAAGATGCCCTTTTGAATATATGCACATGTACAAGGGCGCAGCATTTCAGTGTAAAATTGGAACATAGTAAAAAGCAATGATTTAGACTTAAACATTATTATGTTGCAAACCAAAGTCGAAGAATAAGAGAAGTTGAAATAATCCATTGATGATTTTCACTTCTTTTATTTGTCTTGATTAGATATGGAGAAACTACAAATGTAACAACATCCTTAATACTGAAATAATTAAGTATTACTCTTGCTGTGTGAGAGCTTTTAATAAAAAAAATATTCTCGGTTAACATATGCAAGAAGCAGAAATGGAAACCTCATCACAGCAAGTTCGAATATTTCCTTATTAATCTGACATTTCGTGTTCTAATCAGCTCACTTACATTTATCACGTCACCATGAATGATATCACGATTATCCAATTCGAGAGCAAGCATTGTAGTATTGTCAAAGCATTGTCAGAGCACGCATTGTCAAAGCTTCTCCCTAATTACATAAAATAGAGGTGCTATAAACCAATATGGACACAAGCTTCACTGACATATCAATAATAAACCTTCCTAGTCATTCGTACACTAGCTATTATTTGATCTGCATGTAATACAGTAAGTGGAACAGCAACTAAACCTAAGTCAATTTCCCTAGTAATTTGCATTATTAAAAGTCTGAAATCGGGAGGAGGGATGTTTGAGTATGTTATGTTATGTAAATTCTTTTTCCTCATCAAAGGAGCTGCGCTATTATGGTTTGAGTGAGACTTGCAGTTAATATCACTTATATTTGTTTCGTGAGATCTTATTTCTTGGCTCAAAGCAATATTTTCCACATGATATCTGTTAAAGCTTCAACTCTCCCAGACGTGGGAATCTTCTGATAATATTACCAACCTGTGTATTGCATAATTCATATTGTATTTCATGGTTCCGTCGTAGATTACACTGAACTTCAGCTCTCCTCCTAACATCCTTCGTGAAATATATTGTCCACTCACTTTATTGTTTATATTACTTTTCACCTTACATACTTGGTAAAGTTACATTAATAATGCATAAAATCATGCCGCGATAGTTGTCTACCACTCCCATGACTGTTAAATACTAATAGCATCTGACATTAGTCTTGAAAGAAATATTGTTACATGAATGTAACTGAAAAACAAAGGCACCTACATAGTATACCGAAAATTAAAATAAAATAATCAGATTTTGAATTATGAATTCACAAAATCAGTATTTGAATATAGTATGTATGCGCACAATATGTATTCATTTTTTCGCACTACAACACAGATTACATTGTTAATCCTCAACTAACTCCGTTGGTCTTTCAATAACAGCAATGAAAACAAGTTTCTCGTCATACTTCTCACCGTATGTAAATATTCAAGCATCCAAATATAGTTTCTTAAAATTGACACGAATTAATACGGGATTATATTTTAAACAGGAATAAATTTCTTGATCAAATAACACACCAATTTTTCATCTCAAGAATGACATGCAGAAAACAGAATCACGCAGTAACTATTTGATATGTATTATAGTCAAAATTGCTTCTAACAACACCTCATAAAACTAACAACGTATGGCCCCCAAAAACTTCAAAATGCATCCATATAGCAAGCACCTAACCCCATTCCAACTTGAATTTCTGCAAAGGCGTCTGGAAAATGGTTCACAATATATTCATAAACAATAATAGCGTGAAACCCCGTGAACGGAATTGGTATGAAACGCAAAACAATTATGCGCATAATGGTAGTAATTTGCATTAGATTTATTTCTAAAAGAAGCGCTAATACAGAGATACATATTACTTTCCGAAGTATGATAGTCGTCAGGATATGAAAATTGTTCAAATAAACTGAAAAATGTCTTTCATCAAGAGGCACGTTTAGAAATTGAAAATATATTAAGTCTCTTGCATGGAAAATATTGTCAAGAAGACAAATCCAGATAGACTGAAATATAAAGACCATAAAGAAAATCGTTACAGAAAGGATTCAATATCGGCTATGGATGAGATGACCTCGAACTTGGGCAAGGGCCCTGATTGTTCCTCAGTAATTATTATTTTTTTTTTTAAGGACTACAAGAAACTCTTCTCAAACCAATGCAGACACTTTTAAAGAATTTTCTCTCACGTGTGAAAAACTCAACAAAATGTCAAATCTAAAAAGGAAGAAGCAAAGTAGATGCCACGAATTACGGCTTAACTTACATATTAGCAAATCATGAGGAACTTTGTTAGAATTTTGCTTGTTAAGTTCTGTGAAAAACAGGTTTCATATTAAGACACAGCATGGCGTTCGTTCAACAAGGAGCTACCTTACACAGCTACTACAGCATTTTGACTGGGTACTGAAACAACAGTTTGAAAATTCAAATGTGAACGTGATAACTCACGACAGTATCGCCACCAAGGCTTTCTACAAAGTCGATCACAGGATGGTATGTTACAAATATTGGGGCAGGGGTATCATTGAAAAGCAAGGGAAGTGGATGCTGAATGACGTTTTAAAGTATAGCGGTAAAGCAGTCTCATTCTCTCCCTGAGGTGAATCCTAATGTAAGCGTAGTCAGTGCATGTATGCATATATTTGGTATATGTGTATGTTTGCATATTCATGTGTTTGTGTATTTTATATGTGTGTATGCGTGCGTGTTTGCATGTGTGTGTGTATGGTGTGTGTGTGTGAGTACCTTTCTCCCCTTGTGTGTACATGTCTGAGTGTGTCTGTGCATGGGTTTTCGTAACTCTGTACGTGCGTCTGCTATGTATGGATGTTTCTCCACATGTGCCCTTGTGTGAAGTGGGCGTGTGTGTATATGGTCATGTGATTCAATCTGCATTTGGGTTTGCATGTGTGCTTGTCTATTCAAGACATCAAAAGGAAAATATACACAGAAACAACCAGTATCTGAAACGAAAGAGAGTCGTACTGCATGAACTGAAAAACATCACTACACCACACGAAAGAGAGGATTCATGATTAACATCCAACAAGAATACCACCGGGTAAGCCATGCCTGTAAGAAACACTTCAACAACAAACTGAAGATGATGAAACAGCAACAGCAACGATCCAGCATGGTACGAATCAACACAAACACCCAAACAATATAGTCGGGATTGTCATGTCTGAATGTAGACTACCAAAAGACACCGAAAAACAATACCTCCACCGCCAACAACAACAGCAAAATCAATTCCACCTCTGAGATGATATGCATGCTTTAGAGTTACCACCAAAATTCGTTACTGATAAAAATGTCAGAAAAATTGATTGTTTATTTGAGATTGAAAAAAAATTGTTCTTAAAATTAAGATGAAGCTTAGGACAATACAACAACAACATCAACAATAAAAATTGCGATATTAAAGTCAACAGTAGTGGTAATAACAATAACAACGTTGATAACCATTCAAACAATTATAACAATAATAACGATGATAATAGCAACAACAACAATGGCAACAGCATCCCACACGCAGACAACAATACCAACCACATTATCCACACCACTACCAACAACACCACCCACATCAACACCAGCACCGACATCAACACCACACACAACAATAACAACAACAACAACAATGGACATACACAACGCATGTACTACCACCACCAGCACCACCACCACCAGCAACAATGCCAGCAACAATAACAACCACAACGGTAATAATATCCTACACTCTGTCTTCTATAACCCTAACAACAATTCATATGGCATGACGAGGATCTACCCCACAGACTCACTCTTCAACAAAATGGTGTGTATCCCATCCCAGATTGACAGTGAGACAGAAGCAAAGATACCGTTAGCTAGAAACAGATCCGACACGTCTTAGACCGGTACAACAAAACCGCAAAAAAAACATAGTGGGGACGAAACCCACCAACTGCGTTCATCTGTTGCCAAAGGCCTACAAATACTGAGAAAAATGAAACAGCGAATTGAGAACAGGGAATTACTGTGCCACTCTACGGACAAATCTGGCTGACATTCAATAGACAGCCCACAGGACTACGTGCAGACCATGCAACAACACATCAGTAGCATGAGAGAAGTTGTACCACAGGAACATGAAAGAGTGGAAAAACTCCCCAATGCACATATGGGATGTGATGCAACATACTCCAACCCAAGAAACGGACTGTACTTAATTTTCAAGTGTTCAACAATGATGTTCCTACGCTACACGGGTCACGTAAAGACCATAAACCCTACGTAAACCCAGTTATGGTGCCCCCCCAACTCTACACGCTTTGCGGAGCGAATATCTCCAGCAATTATAGACTATCCTACTTTCTCTGACATGTATTACGACCACCCAATGAAATGTCCCCAAATGTCTGTGAGCACGGATGATCTCCTCAGTAGAATCAGTAGTTGCAACCACTCCAACGACCTCACAGATTATGTAGTGGGTAGTACTCATCTATAGACATAGAATTGTGGTGGAAGAATGCATTGAGATTATCTTTGAATGTGAAGTTGAGTTCCTTGAAGTCAACACGAGGGAAATAGGACTTCTCTTGAAACTAAGCTATGACAGTAACTATCTGGACAACCATGACTTTAGTAGAATCTACCCTACCAGGTCAGAGAGGGGAAGACCACCCAACATGACCTCTAGAAGTGAAGGAAAGCACTGCAGTGCACTGAAGTCGCTAGACCATACCCACCGAAGACCCTGAGAACATCAATGAGGTCAATACGGTCTAGAATAAAAAAGACTTTGAAAACCACACAGTAATGTGTAACAGAGAACTATACATGTAGGTTCAATGTGCAACCATTGATGTCAGTGTAGCTGGAGATATAGCAGGCCTCTTCATGATCTAGTGGGACAGATAATTAAAACAGTCCTTGGCAGCACACTCCACAACTCTTTTTCTTTACTGTAGGTGTGTAGACGACATTAGTATTCTAGTTAAGGCCAACAATAGTAACGGTAAAACATGCAATTCTTTGGATATGACCAGAAAGATAGGCTTCGGGTATATAGGGGAGCTAGAAAGAAGTTTGTTAACATCATATGTACTGAAAGCAGTGGTACAAGGCCGACAAACATCATAGAATTGTGTTTGTAGGGTCCACAGCGCATGGAGAACTACATTTGGGAGAGCTCTGAAGGAGATCAAATTCAACATTAAAATCGGCGCAGAGCCAGGAGCTCCATCAGAGCACAACTATGTTCGACGTACTCCTTTGAGAATATCACCAGTGATAACTGCATGATATGTAGGACTCACTCAGGCATTAACTGTATAACTAGAAATGTAGTCTGCAGCGTAAGGCGTATAGAAGGTATTTGTAAAGACAAGAACATGATATACATAGGTGAGACATTTTGGAGCATTAAAGAAAGACTAAATGAACATTTGAGGCAATATGACGACAAAAAACAGTCCTGCCTACTATAAAAAATATGCGAAAGACCAACATAGAGGCAATTTGGATCAATTTGACATCTTCATTTTGTGACACATATGGGGTCACACATACATGCATACATAAATACATATGCATATGCACATGCACACTCACCCACACACATGCGCACAAACAAACAGAAAAATGCAGCACAGTAAATGGACAGAGTCAATGACTATAGAAAAGCTTGCAAGATGCAACGAAAATTTTTGAAAAAATTAAGTAAATGAGTGGAAAATGAACCGGTAAATGTATTAAATACGAAACAAAAATACAATAACTCTTCCCAGACACAACAAAATATGCTCCATTACACGAACTCACATAAAATATTTTGCGATCCACATCCCAAACCGTAATATATATATATATATATATATATATATATATATATATATATATATATATATATATATATATAATGCGAGAGAGTTAGGGGTTGAGGATTCAACCCACTAAGGGATAGTATCTATCCAATATACTGCTGGGAGGGTACCCAATGATTGCTACACTAGTGTTATACCAAGTTCAATAAATGGGAGCGAATACAATTGGGGGGTGGGGCGTTTACCCCAAATTTGTATATCAATTAGAAAATGGAGGATAATATACTGAACCCAACTACTTGCAGACAGTGTATCCCATTGAATTCATTAATTTAATTCATAGCTAAAGTAACAAAAAAAAAGACACAAAGTACAGGTGTTTATGACAAACCATGTTATTTTGCCAACCGGGTTTACAGATAAAAGTACAAAGCACATAAGGAACTAGAGAATCAACAAAAGTTTAATCTTACAGCTGTTTTGGCCTAGCTTTGGCATGCCCCATTCTATCCGAATAGTTCTTGCCGGAGTGATTATCGGATGAAATGTTGAAATGGGTTTACATGCACGACTCGCTAGGCCTCTTCAGAGATTCACAAATAATTTCATACAAATATAGAGTAAGAGGTAAAAACAAAGGTGAGATAGAAGCAAGAACAAAAACAATAGCAAAAATAAGATAAAAATAAAAATAAAAATAAAGATAAGGGTACAGCAATAAAAAATAAATAATAAAAAATACATAAATGAAAAAGGAAAATATAACATATAGGAAATATAACAATACATAAAAACAAAAATATAAGGCACATAAAGAACCTACAAATAGTACAACTAGCTAGCTATCTCACCTTTGTTTTTACCTCTTACTCTATATCTATATGAAATTATTTGTGAATCTCTGAAGAGACTTGGCGAGTCGTGCATGTACCCCCATTTCAACATTTCATTCGATAGTCACTCCGGCAAGAACTATTCGGATAGAATGGGGCATGCCAAAGCTAGGACGAAACAGCTGTAAGATTAAACTTTTGTTCATTCTCTAATTCCTTATGTACTCCGTACTTTTATCTGTAAACCCGGTTGGCAAAATAAGATGGTTTGTCATAAACACGTGTACTTTTTTTTTGCCACGTTAGCTATGAATTAAATTAATGAATTCAACGGGATACACTGTCTTCAAGTAGTTGGGTTCAGCATATTATCCTCCCTTTTCTAATTGATATATATATATATATATATATATATATATATATATATATATATATATATATATATATATATATATATATATATATATATATATATATATATATATATATATATATATATATATATAAATTTGACATGGGCGATACGTTCTGGTCTTGGGATTCACAGTCAAACAGCTGGTGGATTTGCTCGAAAAGTTACACAGATGTGTACAATGATCCGGTGGTGAAGCTGGGTTCTGTATTCTTTTCATAGCTCCCATGGTTACCGAGATCTACTATAATAATACTCTTGTGTCTATGAATGAGAAAGGAAGGGGTGATATAAAATGTATATGTATATATATATATATATATATATATATATATATATATATATATATATATATATATGTTTATTTATTTTTTCATCGTTTCACCTCTGTGTGAATATATGTGTGTGTATGTAAAAGGGATGGTATGTGAATGTGTGTGTGTATTCGCGCATGTGTGTGTGTGTGTGTTTGCTGAAACCTTCTAGTTACTACACCTATTGGCAACTTAGCCCTCACCGTTTGTTTTTACGGCCTTGTTCTCACTGTCCTGTTCTTGTTAACACTTTCACCCTCCGCAAAAATTCCAAATTTTGTTTAATTTGCTTTGCGGAAGGACAGTTCCAACGAAGTTGCGTATTGTCCTTGCCTTCGAAACGCGGAGTAGATGGAACAGGGACAACTGACGAAGGGATATACTCTTTATGTTGCATGTCACGTTTCTCATTATGTTTAACGATTTCTGATGTCCTGTACCCGTATATGCATGTATGTATATATATAGATGTAGATAAGTACATATATATATATATATGGATATAGGCATATATTTATATATTATTTATATTATTATATGATCGAACGCTACGCATCCTTTTCCTAGTATATATATATATATATATATATATATATATATATATATATATATATATATATATATATATATATATATATATATATATATATATATATATATATATATATATATATATATATATATATATATATATATATATATATATATATATATATATATATATATATATATATATATATATATATATATATATATATATATATATATATATATATATATATATATATATATATATATATATATATATATATATATATATATATATATATATATATATATATATATATATATATTTATATATATATATATATATATATAGGCGCAGGAGTGTCTGTGTGATAAGGATAAGTATCTTGCTTACCAACCACATGGATCCATGTTCAGTCCCACTGCGTGGCAACTTGGGCAAGTGTCTTCTATTATAACCGCGGGCTGACCAGAGACTTATGAGAAGATTTGGTAGACGGAAACTGAAAGAAGCCTGTCATTTATATGCATATATATATATATATATATATATATATATATATATATATATATATATATATATATATATATATATATATATGTATGTATATGTGTGTATATGTTTGGGTGTTTATGTTATGTTTGTCCCCCCAACATCGCTTGACAGCCGATGCTGGTGTGCCCCGATAGAATAAGTATTAGGTTTATAAAAAAAATCCTGGGGTCGATTTGCTCGACTAAAGGTGGTGCTCCAGCATGGCTGAAGTCAAATGACTGAAAGATGTAAAAGAGTTAATATATATGAAACAGCACGTTCATGCTTAAATTATGAATGAAGACAACCTTACCAATTCTCAGAGTATCTTCGCCACTAGATAGTGCTCGGAGAGGTAGCAAACCATTTGGAGTTAGGTCCTGCAGTACACTTTCACTCTCTTCCCTGTCAAGAAAAGAAGAATGAGTTGTTAAAATGACAAGTAAGTAATTTTTACATAGAAATTAATCTCATAAAGGAAGGATATGGAAAATTGTGGCACTGTTAATATATTACCCAAAAGCATTGGTAATGTAATAAAGAGATGTATGTGTGTTTATGAGAATTAGAAACAAATTCCCAACATATATATCTAAATTCAGTATATTTTTTCTACATCTGTTTGAAAGCTTAAGCATAACAAATTATATACCAAGTATATACAAATTAAATATTGATTGTTTGGTTGACGGTGTTTGCAATTAACCCGGGCAAACGACTGCGGACGAAAATGGAGCATTGAAATAATTAGAAATTTCTTAATTTCCTGAATACTTTACATTGAACATTCATTTTAAACAAACTTGAATATATAATACATGGCCATTATTGATATTGCTTTGTGTGATAGCATATTGAATTTTAACATGATAAACAATTGGGCTCTTAATATCAGTGGATAAATGTGGAAATGATTAAGCAGAAATACAAACACACACTCACATATGTGTGTTTGTGTGTGTGTGTGTATATATATTCGTTGAAAGATGGATACATAGATATCGATATATATATGTATATATATATATATATATATATATATATATATATATATATATATATATATATATATATATATATATATATATATGTGTATGTATATATATTTATCTATTTATTAATATATGCATATATATATATATATTAGCTTACAAACATATACATACATGTAAGCCTATACACACACACACACACACACACACACACACATATATATATATATATATATATATATGTGTGTGTGTGTGTGCGTGTGTGTGTGTGTGTGCGTGTAGATATGCAAGTTAGTATATAAGTATATATTGACGCATATCCTTGTGTTTATATATTTACACGCTCACACACAATTTTATATGCATTAAATACATACACACACGCATGCATTGAACCATGCTGACATGTATAGATATACGTGTGCTTCAGTGTGAAAATGTGTGTGTGTATGTGGGGTGTTTGTTTAGTTGTATGTATGTACTCATTCACTTCATATATGATTATGTACATTTGAACAGCACGGAACGCATTCTTCACATATTTGATATATTTTCAATTAACAGATTTAAGGCAAATGCCTACCCATAATTGAAAACTAAATAGAGATAGAAACCTCATGTTGAAAGACAATTCTATCTTTCAATTATAATTTTAATTTACAATACAAAATATATTGAAGTTTTCAATTATTTGGATAATACTGAAGAAGCGTAAATTTTATCTTTGCAATTTCGGAGAAGCTGTATACATTTCTTGCAACGCTTTTGCCAAAATTGATAATGCTTGGTCTCTTTACATGTCTTGCATGTAGCTGAATGTAATGAAGAATAGTTGTGTATAGTGATGGCGATTCATGTACGCTGTAAGTCAACCGTGATCAAGAGGATCTTTAAGCTGTTAGACACAGAAACACGTTCCATTTTTCCTAAGCCCCTAAGTTTTCACACTTTTTCACTTATAAGTCATTTTTTTTACACAATATGGTTGCCTTATCCAGTGGTAACTGTTATTTGTCGTAGGTTCATATGTATAAAATACATATTACTTTATGCTTTTCCGATCTAGAAACATTGCTGTTGCTTCATATTCGTAGTTCGGAATATCATATATTTTTTACTATATAAATGTAGTATCAAAACATGATGGAAAAGAGTACATTAAATCAAATTAATATGGAGTGCAACACTAGAAGATGAGGTAAACCATAGGACTATTTCACTAAATTCAGAATCTCAAAGATTTTGAGAAAACATCATTCACTTACATCTCATACTAAGCATTTATTTCATCGTACCGTCGTTAGTGTCTATTTTCGAGTATTTTGTATCTAAATGATATTTAACAGCATTTTTCCTGAAGGTGTTGTTTAAAGTTTGTCATTTGGAGTAGGTTCGGGTTTCAGCTACATACTGCGTGCACGTGCTCGCACGTTACTTCGTGTCTGTGTTCGACCCTCACCACTGCTGGACAACCAGCATTGGTGTGACAATGTCCCTGTAACCTAGTGATTCGACAGAAGAGACGAAAGAATACGTCCCAATTTTAAAAGTGTGTATGCACTGGGGTTGATTAATTCAACTAAAAGTTATTCAAAGGCGATCTGCATGTGATGTGTGTCTGTTTATTAAATTAGAATGTACAATTTAGATTGAATAAAAAAAGCGCTTGCTGATGAAGTTCTTTCCGTCACAATGAACATCGTCTCGAGTGCGAACAATAATTTTGTTGTATTGACACGCAGCCACGTTTCAGATGATACAGACCAATAATCAAATATTAGTTATTACTTCCTATTAAATTTAAACAACGCTTGCCAGTCTGCAAGTAATATAGTCCCATCACGTCAAAAGAGTACTGACTACTTCATGTGATACTCTGAAAATTGTCTGCATGGAAGACATGTCGATGATCTCTCTCGCTTCTCCATTTTTTTGTCCCTCTATCCTCTCTCTCTCTCTCTCTCTCTCTCTCTCTCTCTCTCTCTCTCTCTCTCTATATATATATATATATATATATATATATATATATATATATATATATATATATATATATATGTATATATATATATGCATGCGTGTGTGTATGTGGGGGGGGGGGTATGTGCTTATCACTCAATACAACTTGACAACTGCAGTTCTTTTGTTAACTAATAACTTAATATTTCGGCAATTACGCCGACAAAATACAACCAGGATTTGTAAAAATATCCTTTGGACCGATTTTATCGAGTAAACTCTTCAAGGTGATGCTCCAACATGGCCGCAGTCAAATGATTGAAACAAAATATAACATAACATTCTATACATTCTTCTTATTTTTAAACGTTGATAAAACTCATTCATCATATTTGAAATGAAACCTCAATAAATAGTTACTGCAATTTTCAAATCAAGATGCGCTCAATGAAATCAGTGCTGATATTTCAATTCTAAATTATAAATATCGGCTGAACTTAGAGCCAGAGAAGGAAGAAATCCCACAACGTTTGAACTGAGGCGCGCTATAAATTTCAATTAAAAATTTCAATAACATTTTCGAAGTTTGTCTACTATCGACGTTTTGCTGATAAATTGATTAATTGGTTTCAAATGTATCATTTTCTGCGAATATATCAGAAAGGACCTGGAAAATAACGCTTATTCACTGGTGCGTACGTAAATATAATGCTGTCATCTATGTAGTTTCTGTAAAATTACAATCCACACATCAATTTTGAACTATTTAAATTTACTCGAGAATAATTAACATGCTTCGTCTACAAAGAAGGTTATATGCAAATCATTAAGTTTCACTCGCGTTGAATCAGTTGAAACACTCTGCAATAAATTAGTTTTATTTTGTTCCGTTCTTCTTGCACCACTATTTTATGTGGAAATAAATTCCATTTTGTTTTATGCAGTGTTTTATGAGTAATCTCAAGAATAGCGTTTCCATGCTGTGCTAACGCAATTCCATATTTAGATTTGAGTGCATCCCACAATTTTGCAATCATTTCTGTTTTGCATTTTCATGAATGTATAAATATATTTCAAGACGGTTTATCAAGTCCAAAAGTTGTATTTGGAATTATATCAGCAAATTATGATTGTATTCAGTCGCAGTAGCTAATATTTTCTCGAGCCGTTTTCTATTTGTAAAAGTTTGATCCTGTGTTATCAAAAACACTAAAATCAAATTGTCGAATTAGATGATAGATGCAGAGTGATTTTTCAAACACTGCATACGACGCGTGAGCACGCACACATATACACAGACACGCAATCACACACACGCAATCACACACACACACACATATATCTACAAGAGTGTGATGAAAATCCATGCCAGGCAAGTTGTTTAGCGACATTCCGCCCGTCTTTAAATACTGAGTTCAAATTCTTCCCAGATTGACTCTGAAATTCATTCTTTCAGGATGGATAAAATAAGTACCACTTCAGTACTGTGTCGATATAATGAACTTACTTCTTCTTCGAACTTGTTGGCATTTGAAGACAAAATCCCTATCAAACTTCAAGAAACTACTTAGTTACATCAGCATGCTGATAGCAACATTGTAATAGATTTATTTAAGAAATTAAATATAAGCATAGGGGAAGATTTATCATATTCATATTGTAGATTTTTATCCAAAATATCGAGATATTTCCTCGATAAGGCGACTGAATCGGAAAACATGAGTTAATTTTTACCACATAAACTTAACTATTATCATACAATTAATGAAAACCCTTCTTTGAAGTAGGGTCTCAGCATGGAGAAAAATCTGAGAGAGATATATTATTCAAAGTATTGATGGTATCGTATGGCATTGCGGGCATCTGTGATCTCGTAGGTTTATTTATATTAAACATATTGATACCCAAATTCATGTCTCAAGATATTGACCTATATCTTGATGATAGTTAAGCCATATCGAATGGCCATTGTGGTCATACACACGATTACTTAGGAAAAAGTCATATATACGTTATTTTGATTGCGCCACAAAATCGAAATTATCACTAGTCTGTCCAAACCGATGTTTTAGATATTGCACTAGACCTTGACTCACACTATTATAAATACTGCCATAGAACGATTGACAAGTTAGTTCTCTTATATACACAAAGAGTTCTGTAACTTCAAATAGCTTTAAAACCTGCTACGTGATATCAGTAATTGAATACTTAATCTCCCTTCTTCAAAGAAACATTTGATAAGGCAGATGCTTACTAAAATAATATCCTACCTATCAGAGGCCTGAAGGGTAATATATATAAGAAACCTTCAATTGAAAATATGAAACCTAAATTATTCATTATTTTCCTAAGTCTATCTAAAAGATGACTTACGAAAATAACATGGTTCACCCCCACCTTTCTCTCTAAATGTTAAATATAAGCTTCAATTTCCTACCATAACATAAACATTACCCCATGCTTAACAAATCCGCAATTAAAATCACATATTCTACAATTTCAAACTTAGGATCCATAATTGCTTCTTTTTTATACTCGTAAACTAAGTCTTCTTCCAGGGAACACATCTTAATCCATCTGAAAAGGATAATACAAGACTTGAGGATCCTACCCGATTCAATAAATCCTAGCATGGTACTATACCCTACTACTAGCAACATGATCATATATAATAGTGGTCACACCCTTTCCAAGCCATGATGACACAGGTCCTTCTTCTTTGAAAGTAACACATTATATGAACCGGACAGGAATATATATTAATCCTAAGCGCACCGCTGGTTGGAAAAATGCAAATGTTGAGTCTCTCAAACGTGTCTGATGGATGGATTCTGTTCAAACTTTAATGTCGGGTAATAAAACCACGTTCCCACCAAGTTAGGTTCTACATTGGTGGTACTGTTGATTTTGAACACTAAGATGAATTCGTTTTCATAGACCAACTAGACGCCCTACTAATCTAGCTATATACATACACAACATCAAGTCCCGAATTCTCCCTATAAGTAATCTTGATCCACAGTTCGCGTGTTTTCCCCATAAAACTTTACCTCACTTTTTCGTTCTATCTCCCTCGCTCTCTATTCCTATTGTACATTTCTCCACATCACGACATATCTTCCTACGTTGCAAACTCACCCTCATTCCTTGAATTCTTTCCTTGCTGCTTCATGATTTTATTTATAATCAGATCCCATCACTAATTAATTCAACGTATGCTCTACTCTATCCTCCTCTCAACATTTCCACTGTCACAACACCTCTCCTCAGCTAACGAACCCTCATTCCATTCCCTATAGTCAGCAATCAGCTTTATTGATTTAATGCCAGCCTAGCGACATACTTGACAATCAGTTGGGCCGCCATTCATGATGCTAACCATTACTTACCCCCTAACCTTACCCCTCCGGCGAATGTCTACTATTTCTATTCACTCCTCTGACCTCTCGCCCTTTCCCCTACTTTTATTTCTTTTTGCACTTTCCAAAATTCTTTACATTCCCTCTCTAAGCTGGCGTCACACCCCCTCCCTAAATTTTAACCTTTCAAGATTTAAATCGCTTACGCTATGATGTGAACTTCTATTCGCCAATATTTTTTTGCCCGGTTTTATGTTAATGTCTTTATGCAATTATTAACAGGTTGAAATGTTGCACGTCCCATCTGCTAATTATGAGCATTATTATTATTAAGCAATTCCGAAGTACCAAAAATACTATGCCTTCTCTCCATAGTACTCTTTGTGTTTTATGTTCCATGTACTCGTAAATTTATTTGTATTTATAAATAACTATTCGACAGAAACTGAAAGAAGCTGGGTGTACATATACATACATATATATATATATATATATATATATATATATATATATATATATATATATATATATATATATATATATATATATATATATATATATTTATATATATATATATATATATATATATACACAAACAGATATATGTGTGTGTTTACGCGTGCTTGTGCCTCCGTGTTTGTCTCCACACCATCGTCTAGTGGTTTGCCAAAAGAGGCCGATAGAATAAGAACGAGGCTTACAAAGAATAAGTCCTAAGGCCGATTTGTTCGACTAAAACAGTGGTACTCCAGTATGGCCGTAGTAAAATGACTGAAATATGTAAGAGAATAAAAGAATATATTTTTATCTCTCTGTTTATATATATATATATGCGTACATACATACATACATACATGCACACACATTGCACACACACACACACACACACATACATACACACACATACACACGCGCGCGCACACACACACACGCGCATACCGAATGTTAGAGCTATTTGAGCACTTATTTGGAAATATAATAAAACAAAATTCTAGCAAATATCAAATAAATTTAAATAGAATTTTGTGTGACCACTATATGTAGAAGTTCCCTGGATTTATACATGTCCGCAATTTTGGATGTTACAGGATCGTAAATATTGACTGATATTCATTCAATTCTTGGCTTACGTATTCAGTACAATTAATACAAAGACTGTGAGGAAACACGTGAGAAAGCGTCTCAATTTTTGTTTACTCACCACTCGAAAAACTATCACTGTCATCTGAAACACAGTCATTTGTAATTCTGCAGTTAGACTTTTAGTTTGTTCGAAGAATCAATGCATGCCATATTGTTTGTTCTTTTTCTTAATTTGTCGCGTAACCTCGGATATTTGTGGCTTTGCAGACACAAAGTGAACCACCATCAATACATGCTATTTGTATCGAATATTCTCGTTCACCGCAATTCTAATATTTCTGTCTCAATACCGATAATATTTTGAATGACTTTCACTAAATTTGGTGTCCTCTGAGGTGCCCCTTTAGAAAGCAATTATCTCTTTCGTTCATTTGAGATATTCCCGTCAGAACGTTGTCTGTAATGATTATTCAAAATTTCGAATTTGATGTTTCATACGTATGACAATAAAGTCTTCGTAGTTTATGTAAGTTCTTGTGTTAACACGGTAAATTCAAGAATTGGTTTGAGAAGAAAATAGCTAATTATCTTCGCGTCCTGCATGTACGGATTCACGTGCATTTCTAAAGTTGTATCATACTGGGCAAACGAATTATAGGATGGAAATCAATACCAAAATATACAAGTCTGTTGGAACGAACTCCAACACACGTGAATACAACTAACGTTTATTAATAGCAAAAAATTATACATTATTCTGTAAACTGAAGGAAAAATGTCGATGGCAAATTTGGTTTACTGGTGATTTTTTTTATATTTACGTCATGGTGCAAAGTTTTACGAACGTTTGAAATCCACAAGTAATTTAATTATAGCGAAGAGAAGATTACTAATGAAATATAACCTAGAAATGTATATGCAAAAGTTTCAGATGATTACTGAACATTTTATTAATTTGGAAGAGTCTGCTTATTAGGACTCCGGTGTTTTCCGGTGTATTCAGATGTGAATTAAATATTTAGTGAAAGACTATTTCGAAATTCATAAACATTATTTACACGTGCTTCAGAACATGACTAATAAACCAAATAAGTTCAGGTGCTATTGATATATTAAGAGATCCACAAGCATATACGCACACATATGCACTCACATACTTTGATATGTGCACATGCATCGTAAAAATGTATATACATGTATATATATATGCATATATATATATACACACATACACACACACAGACATATGTATGTATGTGTGTATATATATTATGCATAAATATATATATATATATATATATATATATATATATATATATATATATGGTTAATAGAGTTAGCGGCTGGAATAACCGACTACGGGATAAGAATATTCGTTTTCACTACCAGTATAAATTAGCTATGTTAATTCTGGGCATGGATATGCAAGAATGATAGGCTCATAGGATACAAGCAATAATAAAATAGACTAGGGTTTATAAAGAATCAAATTTGAATTAAGCAGAAAATGGAAAAAATTATAGATCAACAAGCAAACTGAATACCATCGGTTATTATTTTTATTCATACAAAAAGTTTTGTATAAAAACATTTAGTAGTCAATTTGTTTGTTGATCACCTCACCAATTTTCTCCTGTTTCTGCTTAATCTAAATATATATAATTATACACACACTCACACACACACACACATATGTACACACACACACACACACACACACACACACACACACACATATATATATATATATATATATATATATATATATATATATATATATATATATATATATCAGATACCGGCCATGATGAAATACCACAAGGTATTGACAATACGTATTCGCCTTTATATATTTAATCCTTTATATTGAACACTCAATATTTCATATATTCAATAAGACATTCAATACTTCATTTCATTGTACCATCTCTTTTTATATTATATATTATATATTCCATATTCTATATCCCATATTAATTTTACAAGAATATAAATAAAACATAAAAGACAGAGTTGGAACTATTTTAAATAAAATATTATATTCCTCTATACACGATCATACAAAACCCTTTTTTTTTGTATTTATTTTTACTCATATATATATATATATATATATATATATATATATATATATATATATATATATATATATATATATTATATATATATTTGTGTGTGTGTGTGTGTGTGTGTGTGTACATATATAGGATGTTAAAATGCATCACCTCGCAATAGTTTCAGCACCGATATAACTGCGACCAGGTTTGAGGACCGAATTAATACCGCATGGACGGACATCTGTAGACGTGCTTCCTTGAAATTTTGTTTCCGCTGGAGAAAATGGCGGCCTAAAAGAGCTGTCATACTTCATCAAGCTTACACGGCCACTGCAATGAGCAAAACAAGTTTACAACTGTTTCTTTACACTTTAGGAATGGTCATTTGCCGCTTGAAAACTAACCATGTTCAGTGCAACCGTCGACATCCAGAACAAATAAAAACCTCATGAAAATTTATGAACTAAACTCGGAGGACCATCAGCAGACAATCGTTGAAGTTGTTGATATGGCTGGTTTGTTCTGGAGCTCTTGCCAAGTAATTTTTAGTGAGGAGTTGTGAATGAATAGAATTGCAACAAAATTTGTGTCTCACTTGCTCCCGGAAGTTGAAAAGCATTCACGTCTGAATGCGTGTCGTGAACTGAAAGAAGAGTTGGAAATTGTTCCAGAACATTTTTGGAAAGTCATCACTGATGACGACAGCTGGTGCGAGAGTTTGTGCAGATGAGGAAGAGGTGAAAAATGAAACGGCGGAAGCGTTAAAATGCATCACCTCACAAGATTTTCAGCACTGCTTCCAACTAAGGCAAACGTGTCTGGACCGATGCATTGCTTCAAATGGAGAATAATTTAAATGTAATAAAATGTAAACATGCGAATCAAAGTGAATAAAACATTCCAAAATTCCGTTGTCCTTAGGGTACCCCCTCGTATACACACACATGCACGCACACACACAAACACATACACAAACACACGCGTATATATATATATATATAGATATACATATCTTGCTGCGTGTTCAAATTTATCAGTATTTCCCAACTGGAGTCGAATACAACAAAACGGTTAAATGTTTTTAGAATTTCCCTGTAAATAGAATAAGTTCTAGCTAGCTTGTATAGGCATAGAATCATATTATATAAAATAATGAAGCCAAACCAGAAACGATATTTTGATAGCCTTTAACATCTGCGTTTCAGGTCACTGCATTGTAGATAAAAAAAATGGGCTCTCTCTCTACTACAGTTAAGGCATGTTATAATATTTTGAAATGCCTAAACTGAGGAATATGTTGTGTTAAAGATGAATACACTTTTATCTGTTGCGCAATGAAGTGAAAAGCCAGTATTAAATTCATTCATATATCAACACTTGCTTCATCTTCACAATATACAGGGTGCATTCAATAAAGTGCCGTCTAAATTACACAAACATGAAAATAACGCTGACATCTTATTTTAACAGATATATTTACCAAAATTACATAAAAAATATCTTGAATTACTAAAGAGTAAATTTATTCTATAGCTTGACATACTAAAGTGTAAATTTATTCAATATCTTGAAATACTAAAGAGTAAATTTAATCAAGAAAATCGCCATTAGCTTCCGCCACGACATCCAGACGATTCTGGAATGTCATGCAAATCTTCTAGACGGTTTCCTTGTTTAAGATGAGGAATGCTACCTTAATCCTTGCATTTAATTCATCTTGGCATTAAACATAATGTTTTTGGTCTCTCCCTTATCTGTGCCCCACACATCATAATCAAGGGTATTGAGTTTTATGCTTGTGTGGTATGGTTCATAGTCCTGTTGCCAGACATAAGTTGTTCCAGCCGCCACCTTTTTGATCCAGGGCCGCACAACCTCCTCCATGCACAGAATATTGGCCTCCGTGTTGAATCTAAGGCCGTGTGGGAAGATGACAGGAAGCGTAACGTCGCCATCACTAGTGATCACTCCAAAACACTATGATGTCGACTGGATGTTTGATTTTATCACTCTCGCTACATGTTTTGGGGACACGGGAAGGCGACGGTTGTTCTGTGTGAGCACCATCTGATACAGGCAGAATTTTTTTCGTCTGAGAAAAAATGAAAATATGCTCAGTTCGACTGGATGCTTCAGTATATTCTAAAGCTTCGTAGCGTGGTCTTTCTTATAGTCCTTGATAGCTTCGAATAAAAATCGGTCCTTTCTCCTGTTGTAAGGAGAATACCGAATGTATTCATGCACTACCTGCCTGATAAGAAACTCATACACTCACGTGTCACTGGCGATGGACCTGATTGACTTGGAAGGATCGTTGTTAATCATGGTATGGACATCACCAACAAATTCATGAGTTATTTTCTTATCAGAACTATCACAGTGAATATTTCGAGCTACCGCATCTTCGTTATCAGCATTAGACTCATTTAAGTTTTTCCGAATCCTCTGAACGTTAATCAAATTGACAAGCAAAAACACTCTTAAATGTTTGTATTGGAGCTTCCAGCACGAATGCCGAGCAGTACAGCATGTATTTTCCAAATTTCTGGCAGAGTGAATGGTGTCCAACTGATCCTACTCGACAAAGTAAAAACAAACAATGCGCATGCACGGAATTGAAAATACAAAATGGCCACCATTTTCCATCGCACTGTGCATTTACATGCATACATACATACATACATATTATATATATATAGTGAGGGAGAGACAGAGGGGAAGAGAGAGAGAAAGAGTGAGATAGATAGATAGATAGATAGATAGATAGATAGATAGATAGATAGATAGATGGTTGTACGCATATGTAGGTATGTATGTGGAAATTTGTTCGTGTCCATGTGAAGTAATCCCTGGTCGAAATATTTCAGCAATATACAAAATAGGCTTTTTTTATTACTTAAATACTATTAGAAATTGCCTTCTTATTTGTATTCCTTGTGTCCTACTTCAAGTATTTTAGAGCTTCTAAAATACCTCATATTTGTATCCACTTACAGCATAACCGACAACCTGCTACGCCACGGAAAATCAAAGTAGTCCAAGATTGCTCAT
>NC_142939.1:31640651-31665651 GCF_046866305.1 Octopus bimaculoides
ATGTCCCATGCTATACAGGGGTTTTTATCCATGTCTTGGATAATAAAATTTCTAGGAGAAAACGCTCAAAATTTAAGATGCATTATTTTTCTGAATGGAAGCTACACATATTTAATAAATTTTACTGTGTAAACAGAGTGAATTGCGTCCTCTTGGTATACGTCACTTTATACATCATTCTGTATATTCTAATAGAAAATGTACCTTAATATAACATATTATTCACTTATACCTGGCATTGTGATTACAATTATATAATTTCCAATGCTGCTTATATTTGTGCTTTACTTCATGCTCTGTTGTTCATTGATTGTTGTATTATAGGATTAAACTTCAAATTATGTATGCACATTTCATCATCTTTCAACTTTGTTATATAATTGTTTGAACAGATTACGGTAAGTTTTCATTTATCTAGAATAATAAAGCTATATCATCATTTAAATGCATATGAATTAATTATGCACAATTCAATATTTCTAGTTGTTGCCAAAACAAATATAGAATTATATGAGCTCTGATAATTGATCTGAAATTTCAATTAGATATTATTGTTATATGTAACTTTGCAAAATCTGTTCCGAACGTCTGATATGCATGACTATACTAATACAAATGCATAATATTAGATCGCACACACACACACACACACACACCCTGGCGCGCGCACGCGCACACACACACACACACTCAAGCTCATACAAATATATTCATACATATTCTCATATAGATAACCCTAGAAATATGCATAGATATGCACACACAAACACACACATATAATCTATGTTTTTAGTGAGACAGCGATTACGTAAAGAACAGGAGGTTTTATAAATGCACAGTATCACTTGACAACTGTAACCACATTTACATCGGCTCATGTAGAACCACTTCAAAGCTAAGGTGAGCAATCACTACTCTAGCTTTAAATCTGAAACAAAATATGACAGTACATCGTTATCTCAACTTATCAGTAAACAAACGCTTGATTCAATCCTTTACACTCTCAAATGTTCCGTTGACACTCTCGCCAAACCTTACTGCGAATATAACAAGTGCGTCTATGCATTGCCGAGGTCATAGATATTTTGCAAACCACTCAATGAAGGCAGCAGTATGATATTCACCTGCAAAGATAGGGCATTAAATATATTCTCAAAATACAAATAATTACCATCTCACTCCTGTCTCCACCTAACTCTCATCTCCTAATATAATAATGAGCGTAGTGTCTTTATATATTTCAATACACACATACACACACACTTACATATTTGTCCAGATTCACGCTGGACGCCGAAGAGAGAAAATATCAATTCAGTGAAGGAGTAGTGAGGTAGTGAGAGTTATAGATCTCACTGGGAGGGCGTGGGTGAAAGTAATAGCTATGAGAGAAAGGAACGGGTAGCAGATAAACTAGTAAGAAAGGGGGGAAAAACCATCCGTTCAAATTTGTGTGAGTGTATGTATGTACGTATACAATAAAGTATGTGAATGTTTGTATTTGTGATTACTATGTACCTTATTTCTACATTATTTATAATACAATTTGCCGTCATTATTGATGGCACGTGATCAGCTAGTATATATATATATATATAAACGATTTAGATTTAGATTCAAAATTGAACGTGGTACTTATGTTTAGGTACCAGAATATAGTATGATTTTATCCAAAAACAATTCCAAAAGCAGGGTGATCAAAAAATCAAAAAAAGCAACATAGATTTTAAAGATGACTGCAGTACGTACGTTCCATGCAACTCCATTTATTTAAGTAATGCGAGCATTACTTAAATAAATGGAGTTGCATGAAACGTGCGTACTGCAGTCATCTTTAAAATCAGTGTTGCTTTTTTTAATTTTATATATATGTATATATATATATATATATATATATATATATATATATATATATATATATATATATATATATATATATACTCTTTTACTTGTTTCAGTCATTTGGAATGTGGCCATGCTGGAACACCGCCTTTAGTCGAGCAAATCGATCCCAGGACTTATTGTTTGTAAGCCAAGTACTTATTGTATCGGGCCTTTTGCCGAACCACTAGGTTACGGGAATGTAAACACACCAGCATCGGTTGTCAAGCGATGTTGGGGGCACAAACACAGACAAATACACATATACACACACACACACACACACACACCCACACACATATATACATATAATAATACAAATGATATATGGGCATATGCATGTATACATACATATATGTACGTACCTGCATCTACACGTATATATAGATGTATATCCGGGTACAGGACGTCAAAGAAGGAACGAGAACATAAACAAAGCAAACAATGGACTTTTTTTTACGGACAACAGAGTGAACACATAGGAAAACCGACGAGCCACTTATGGAACTTTTCCTTCATCATCTACCGTTATTCTAAACTAGGCGTTTCGAAGATGATCAGAACGCGCTCTTAGAATAGCTCATCCCGCGAAGTGTAGGGTTCCAGCTAAGCGGAGGGTTCCAAGGTAGCAGACAAAAACCAAGACGGGAAAAATTAAACAGTGAAAACAACATTAAAAGCCGTTGGGCCGAACGCGATGAGATATTGAACGCTGTGATGTGACGAAGCTGAACAGAGACAGTAGTTTCGTCTTGCCTTTATGCTGGCTGAAGGGAGAAAGGAAGAGGTGACCACAAGTCACATGTGATCAACGAGAGACAGGGAGAGGGAGTAAGAGAGAGATATGTATAGCAGTGAAGGGGAGAGGTAAGGACAACAGAAGGAAGCAGAACGAGAGAGAGAGAGAGATAGATAAGAAGGAAGATATATACATTTCTTTTATTAGCCACACAGGGCTCAACGAAGATGGGACAAATACAATGTAGAGCTTTTCTTTTTGGGAGGGGGAAGGAAGGAAAAAAAAAAAAAAAAAAAAAAAATGGTGGTGTCGATCAAAAGGGATCGTAGGAAGGGAAAAAGGGGCAGTTCGATCAAAAGGGATCGAAAAAAAAAGAAAAGGAAAGGCCGATCAATAGGGATCGTGTATCACACAGTAATGTTCTCGTGTAAAAAGAGGGGAGGACAGTTTAGGTTTAGCCGTGGAAGGAAAAGCCTACGGAAAAGACCACGGTAACCTTGGTCAATATTCTCATTGAAGAAACTATAACAGTAAGTGACTCTCTTTTGCCTTTTTGTTTTATTTTTTTTTCTTGTTCATAGGGTTATGCTCAAGATGGCTCCGTCGTTCACACGTGCCATCCTTGCTACATTCACCCATCTTTTTTTGAAGCATTCACTAGACAAGACTTCCCTTTCTACTCTCAACTTCCTCTTCAGGTGATACTTGAAGAAGTTGATGAGAGATTGCCCAGAGAGGAAAGTCTTTGTCTCTAGACCTTTCAGACGCGTCCACCATACACATTCTTTCGCCATAGCCACAAGTACGATGAAAATAGCTCTTCCTTCCCGTTTAAAGGAAGGAGGCGCGACAATATTCACGATAGACTCGGCTGATAGACCGACTCGTCCCACACGCGATAGCAGTTGTTCGACGTAAGCCCACAGCTCGGAAATGGTGGGACACTGTACGAGTGCGTGCAGAACGGTTTCGTCGCTCTGCCGGCATCTCGGACAGGTCGGCCCCGTGTTTCTCGAGCCATGCTTGTAGAGCTTATCCCGAACGGGTAGTGCTTCTCGATAGCACTGCCAGGCCAGGGATCTCTGGAAGTTGTCCATAGGTCCCGGCCCGAAGGTCGTCTTAAACAGGCGGGTCAGGTATTCCTCGTCGACGCCCAGGTTCGCCCCGAGATCGTCGTCGTACCTTCCCTCCACTAATCCACTATAGAATGCGTTAGTTGTGATGCAGTCGCTCAAGGTTGACCCGGGTTGTTGGAGTTGCCGAAGAGCAGCGCGACACTCGCGGTGCCATTCGCCCTTCCTCGGCCTCTTCTTGATCCATGACTGCAGTTCGGTCATGGAGACGAGCTGCGGGAAAGCGCGCCGCACAAACGGCGACCACACCTGTTCACCGCTGTCTACGTAGAGCCGGAGATGTCGCAGTCTCAGCGCGTGTCTGCGCATCATCAACCACGGCATGCCCAGTCCTCCTTTTAACGGGTGTTGGCAGCAAACGGATCGCCTAACCATCGGAACGCTTCCTTTCCACAAGAAGCGGAAGAGGATGCGCTCCAGTTTGGTGATGGTAGGGTCGGGACAAGGAACGACGGTCAGGCGGTAGTAGATGACGGACGCGATGTACGTGTTCGCCACCTCCGCCCGACCTTTCAGGGAAAGCTTCCTCTCGGCCCATTGCCGGGCTAGAGTGGCCACCCTTCTCGTTATCTCGTCCCAGTTCTTCTCCGTTTGGAGGTCTGGACCAAACCAGACCCCGAGCATCTCAACCGGACCGTCAGTCCAACGTCCCACGACGGAGGCGCTACTTGACGGCATGGGGTTGCTTCTCCAGGTGCCGAGCCGCAAGCCCACTGACTTATCCCGGTTGATTTTCGCTCCCGTTACCGCTTCGTATTCTCTCAGTGTCTCGCCGACAAGCTCGATGTGCTTTTGGCTAGACACTATGACGGTGACGTCGTCCGCGTATGACGACACGCTCGTCCCGCATCCCAACTCTCGCGGGATGCCCCTCAGCGTCGCCAGCTTCCGCAGTAGTGGCTCGAGAGTCAACACGTACAGAAGCGACGGACCGAACGTGCAATGTCGAAGGGTCTTGATAGATGCCCATTGACGCGAACTACCGAACGGATGCCTCTGTACAAGGCAGCAATCCAGCCGCGGAAAATGGGACCGAAGCCGGCTGCTATGAGGACAGCCTCCAAGTATTGATGGTCTACCCTATCGAAAGCTTTCGATTGATCTAAATTGATCAGGGCCCCACCCATGCCAGGTTCCTTAACTACCCTCTCTATGATGTAGCGCATCAGATGGAGGTTGTCATGGATGCTCCTGCCCGGCACCGCGCACGTTTGCGCCTTGCCGATCAGTTTCTCGATGACAAGCGCCAACCGCTTGGCTAACACCTTGGCCAAAATTTTCAAGTCTGCATTGAGCAGAGTGATGGGCCTAAAGTTATCTATGACGTCCCCCTTGTTTGGATCTTTCTTCAGCAGCGTTACGGCTCCTCGACTCACAAAACCGGGAATGCTCCCGTTTTGCTGCCAGTTGCAGTACACGGCCGCCAAGACGTCTCCAAACAAGTCTGGCTTACAGTTGTAAAGCTCGTAGGGCAGACCATCCAAACCCGGAGATTTGTCCCTCGAGCATCCCGCCATCGCGTCCCTCACTTCCGCCGCCGTGATGGCACCTTCGCAACACTCCGCCTCTCTTGCTGAGAGTCGTGGCAGGCTGTGCAGGTAGGCACTGAAGTCCACCCTGCGTTCTCGCTCGCCATTCGTCCCAAACAGTCGAGCAAAGTGCCGCTGAAAGGCCTCACACATTTTGCTTGGCTCGAGCAGTTCGCGCCCCTGTTCGTCCACCAGAGACCGAATGGTGGCTTTGTTGCCCTGTTGCGCCTCCGCCACCCGGGCCTCTCGTGCGGCTCCAACACCTTCGTTTCTTAGAGCACGCATCCTAGCCCTGACAACGCACCCTTCGTGTTTGGCGTTGAAGTGTTGGTCAAGGGCCAACCTCGCCGCCAAAACGTCGGATGCGATGCCACTTCTAATTGCCTCTTCTAGCTTCTTAACTAGTTCACCCTCTACTCTGTTTCTGTCTATGGCTAGTGCTTTGCTATACCTAACCGCTTCTGCTTTTATTGCTCTCTTGAGGGCAAACCACCATTTGTTATTGATGATGGCTCCTGTCAAAGCCCTCTTTACTAACGTGCTAATCCGGTCTCTGAAAACTGGTCTCGACGGGAAAGACGCGTTTAGTTTCCAGTAACCGGAGCCCTGCCAATGTGTCTTATCTAAGTCTAGCGTACACGTCACAAGTTTGTGATCCGTGTAGCTGACTATGTGAAATTGTGGACACCCTATGCTATCTCTATCTACTCTCCTACACAGTATTCTATCTAGATACGATCTCGACGACCCGGTGCGGTTTGTCCATGTCCACATTGGCGCATTCGGGTAATCGAGTCGGTACCTGTCAGACAGTTGAAAGCGTCTGAGCAGGTCTTTGAGGCATTTGCATCCCCGTCTATTCCTATCTCTGCCCACATAGTCTAGATGCGTGTCCAAGGTAGCATTCCAATCCCCCACTAAAAGTAAAGGACGAGACGTTCCTAGGAATACTTCTAGACGTCGAAAGAAATCCGGCCTACCTGTTAAAGGTGGTGCGTATACTGATATGAGTCGAAAAGCACACCCATCGCTGCCATCGACATCCAGAACAACCAATCTACCCTCCGGGTCTATGAATACTGTCTTTACTTCGAGATCCAGACTCTTGCGAAAGAGTACCGCCGTGCCACTACCGCCCATTCTCGGCAGACAGGGAGAAAAATAAATGTTAAACTGTCTGCCAAACATGGACGATAGGGCCCGCGGATCATGGAGTCTGGTCTCGCTTATGGCTATGATTTCTAGTTTATGTGACTTTATGTCATTTAGGAGGTACCCTTGTTTCCAAGGGGACCCCAAGCCACGCGCATTTACACAACCAATCTTGAGCATCATTTTGATTTGAGTGTTAAAGTTTTATAAAGAGAGTCACTTACCGTTTGAGAGTTTTTGTGTCTCCTCCTTCGGGTTTTCTTCGAGGAGATCACTATATAGTTTTTTCCCCAGGTATTTTTGGCATTTGCCAACTGCCTTTGGAAAAATAGATTTTAGTGTGTGGTGCAGGGTTGGTGTTATGTGTAGTATTTTGATGTGTTCTGGCGGTGTTGTGTATGGGTGGTTGCTGGTTTTTATGTCTTCGTTTGTTATGTTTGTTTTTGTGTTGATGTATTCCATCAACTCTGAGTTTTTTGTGTTGATGGCAGTGAGCATTGTGTGTGTACTTGCTTTTGGGGTTTTGTTGCTTGTGTTGTAGTTGTGTGTGCTTGTGTTGGTGTCTGGAGTGTTTTCGGGAGTTGTGTATCTCCCTGCTTTGTTTGTGTTTGCTTTTCTTTTCTTGCTCCTCTTCCTCCTTCCTTTCTGGGCTATTTGCCATTCCTCATTACTTTCATCTTCCGACGAAGGTTCTGAGGAATCGGAAGGGGGTAGGGGCAAATTGTGAGCGTCTGTGTGTGCTTGTGTGAGTGGTTGTGTTGCTGTTTTTGTTGGTGCTGATGGCTTGTTATTTGTGTGAGGTGTGTGTGATGTGGGGGAGGGGGAAACAGTCTTGGAATTTTCTTTCTTTTCCCCTGCTTCCTCACTTGTTGTTTTTGCAGATGCTGTTGTCTTCTCAGTTGCCAGTGTTGCTTGTGTTTCTCTTGTTTTGATTGTTGATGGTGGTGTTGGTAGTAGGGTTTTTTTTCCGGGTTTTGGTGGTTGCCCTTGTTGCTTTTTTTGGTTGGCGGCGGTTGGGCAACTGTCCTTGAGGTGTGCCTCGCTGCCGCATACATAACAACGTGGCCGCCTTCCTTCCACCACTACATATAACTTGTGGTCCTTTGCCAGTTGGATGTGTGTGGGGATCTTTTGGCACTCCTCTTCAGTGATGTGGAGGAGGACTTCGACTTTTTTTCCCCCTTCCCAGTTTTTCTCCTCTGCAGTAGCAATTTCTAATATATTTGCCTCCTCCATTTCGAGGCATATAGAACCTACTATCCACTGTGTTTCCACTTGTGAAGGGACATTCTTTACTGTCACCTTCGTCACTCTCTGTCCAAGATAACTCGGTATCATCACCAAGTCATCTGTGTGGAGAGAGAGTGTTGAAAATTCCTTCGCTAACTGTTCGCTCTTAAAGCGTACTAGGACCGTGGCAAATTTTCGTCCCCAAGTAACATGACTTTGAAAGGGCCATATCGGTTTGAGACAAATCTCAATTTTTTGGGTGGAGAAACTCTCCGGTCGCTTCGTTTTCTTGTTGATAAGTCTGTATGATATGTGCTTCTTGTTTGTATTTTCAATAATTGCTTTTGGTATGTGTATTTGTACAGTGTCACCTTCTTTCGTGAGAAGGGATTTTGTGTCATTGATTTGTTTTTGGGTGAATGTTAATATTGTTCTTTTTTCTTTCGTTGCATCGGCAAAATTTGTTTTTGTGATGCTGGCAGATATGTTGTTTGTGGCGTTTGTGGTGTTGTTTATCTTGTTCGTCTTGTAGTTGTTGATGGTGGTATTGACAGTGGTGTTGGTACTGCCAGGTTCAAAGGTGGTGGTAGTGGCGGCAGAGTTTGTCGAAGTAGTGGTGGTGTTGGTGTTGAAGGTCGGTGTCCTGTTGTTGTTGCTGTTGTTATTGTCACTGGTAGTAGCAGTGGTGAGGACAGTGGTCGTGTTAGCAAGGACATTTGTGTCGTTGTCGTTGTTGTTGCTGTTGTTGTTGTTGTCTTTGTCGTTGTTGTTGTTGTTGTCACTGGTGACGGTGGCAGGCAAGACTGCTGTAGCAGCAGAATTTGTACACGTGATGGTGGTAGTGGTGGTGGTTGAGGCAGCAGCAGTTGACTCAGAATCATTGCTCTTCCTCATCACTTGTCTGCGTTCATGCGGAACGGCATTAAGTGTTTTCGCCTCTGGCATTAGGAGCGGGAAGTCGGCCTCGTTGAAAACCTTAGCCATATTCGTTTTAAAGAATATGGCTAGGAACGAGGAAGATATGTTTGAATTTTTGGAAATAAGGCTCTAAATAGAGCTATTTCCGATTTGAAAAATATATGTTCACGAAGTATTTTGTGTTATACACAACTTATACAAAATTTTAAAACAAAATAGGTCTTTTAAGAGGTGAAAAATGCAACTTACATGGGAGCCGATGTGTCTACCGTCCGTCCATGATGATAGATAGATAGATAGATAGATAGATAGATAGATAGATAGATAGATAGATAGATAGATAGATAGACAGAAAGATAGATAGATAGATAGATAGATAGATAGATAGATAGATAGATAGATAGATAGACAGAAAGATAGAGTCGCGTCAGAAATATAAAGTTAAAACTTACTTGCAAATGGATGCGTGGCGTTCGATAATATACGACGGGCTTCTTTCAGTTTCCGTGTACCAAATCCATTCACAAGGCTTTGGTCGGCCCAAGGCTATAGTAGAAGACACTTGCCGATGGGCAAGTGTCTTCTACTATGCGGTTCGTAAGTAAGCTACTTACCACACAGCCAATCCTACGCCTATTATATATATATATATATATATATAATACAAATAATAAATAAGCATATACATATATACGTACATGTATGTACATACCTACATCTACATGTATATATAGATGCATATCTGGGTACAGGACGTTGCAAAAAAATGTGGACAAAATGATAAACACAGTACAGAAAACACACAGGTCACATAGAGAACATTTCCTTCATCAGCTGCCATCATTCTAAAACTAAGCGTTTCGAAGAGTTAGGGCAGTACTAATATATGCCTCTCGACCGTAGAAACACGTCGACTACAAACAACCACTAGCCATGCTTAAATTATCCACCCTGCTTAAATTCCTCTCCCTACTTGCTGTATCCATACACACATTCTTTCTCCCCTACGATCAAAAATATTTCTGCGCTCCCTTTCAATTTATCTTCATTTTAAATACCAATCCCACTATTAAATTTTGTGATTAAGCTAAACTAGTATATTATCTACTACTGACCAGCCCAATTCTCACTCACCTATAGTCTATTTTATTTATATATTTATATTTTCTTTCTCTTCTTTCTTCTCTTCTTCTAACACTTATTTCTCCCTACATTCATATAGCTCTCGCATACTATCCTCTCCACAGATTCTGATTGAATCCCATTTGCGTCAACATGTGCCTCCTTGCAACAATGTAGCTTTTAATCTAATCAATATATCATTGGCCTGAACAGTAGCCGGTGGTATACACCACGCTTGTATTTTACCTTTTCTGTGTTTCCCCTCGGTATGAAACATATCTAGCCCAGATTTTTCCTACACTATTCCGTAACTCTTGTATTCTTTTTTTTTTTGTACAATCGGCAATCCTGGTCGCCTACCGTGGAATGTAAAAGAACTTTTTTTCTGCACATCATGCTCATTATTCTTCGATGAAAAAAATAATCCGCAACCTTCCGTTTCAATAAAGAAGTATTGTTCCTTCATAATTAGTGCACAAAATGCACTATAAGATATGCTATAGGAACCACTAATTTCATAATTAATGCAGAAAATGCACTTTTTAAAAAAGTGCATTTTGTGCACTAATTATGAAATCATATGATCTGCAGCTGAGTCTGAATTTAAAAGGCTCGCTTCGAGAATTGCATTCCCTCGTGTTCGGTACAATGTGTTTATTATGGTAGTTTTGACTTTAAGAGTCCCTCCCAGCGTAAGGCATTCATGTATAGTAATGCCCTTAATATATTTATAGGTAATGATATCCTTTCGATTCAGGGTATATCAGCCGAAACGATGTGTTAACAACAAACAAAATGAGGACAAATATCCGTCAAGTGTAAATAATGTATAATTTTAGTGTCCATCACATTTTCATTAAGATTTTGTGATTTGCTGAATATTTTTTTCTTTTCTTGTGTGAGAGGGATAATTTTATCTATCTTCTTTTGTATAAAGGGACTATATTTCACAACGTAGTATAATCAAAATTTGTCTTTATATGTTTAACATGCTTTCATGATCTATTTGATATGCTATAGGAACCACTATATTTCAAGCGAAATAAAAATTATATTGTACTATTTGGAGACGCTTAATATTTCGATGTGGAGGCGCAATGGCCCAGTGGTTAGGGCAGCGGACTCGCGGTCATACGATCCTGGTTTCGATTTCCAGACCGGGCGTTGTGAGTGTTTATTGAACGAAAACACCTAAAGCTCCACGAGGCTCCGGCAGGTGATGGTGGAGAACCCTGTTGTACTCTGCCACCACAGCGTTCTCTCACTCTTTCTTCCTGTTTCTGTTGTACCTGTATTTAAAAGGGCCAGCCTTGTCACACTGTGTCACGCTGAATATCCCCGAAAACTACGTTAAGGGTACACGTGCCTGTGGAGTACTCGTCCACTTGCACGTTAATTTCACGAGCAGGCTGTTCCGTTGATCGAGTCGACTGGAACCCTCGACGTCGTAAGCGACGGAGTGCTAACAACAATATTTCGATGAATATAATATCTTAAAATTGTTATTGTGTACCATTAGCTCAATTATCAACTGTAACAGACTGATACTAGAATGTGATCAGCCTAAATGTAAATTATCTAAGATATCATCATTGTTATATATACAATTTTTCTATAAAATTCTCGAGTAATATACCACCGTTATGTCATGTGCAACTATGCTCATCGTTATCGATTCTAGGGTTCGTATCTGACATGCCGATTACTATAGAAACGTAGAAAAAAGTAACGTTTCTTGATTCTATGTAAAATGTAAAGAAACCAATTCCTCTCTTTTACACGAAAGTAATTGTTAATATGCAATTATCATCACATTTCTTAAATTTTTAGCCATCGTTTGGGGTGAATGAGACTAATGTTAAAGAAAATAATAACATATACAAAACTCTCTTATACATTTGAAATTAATAATTGATATGCCACTCATATGAATATGTATGGCATGTATCGATAAATTGTTTCAAATGTTTGGTATATTATATTTTTGCAAATATCAAGGAGGAGAATTCGTGTGCATGTGGAGCTCAAACATTCAAATCAAAGTATTAACTTAAAAATTTTAAAATTATATTTGACGGGGAAACATCTTTTACTTGAAGGGCGACACAATCAGAAATAACATAAATAATTATGCATGGCACTCTATATATATTTAAGGGAAGCAATAGCACAACTATAGCTACTATATAATTCTTTTCAACGTTAAGGATGGAAGAATTATGGCGCTAAGAGTTTAATCACGGAAATATAAAATATGATTTACAATTTCATATATCCTTCTCGTCATATAATAATAGATTAGCCTCATTTTGTATTGAAATGATCCTATTCAAAAACATGGTTCATGTGATCCTTCAATCTGTTCCATTGTTGCGAAACAAAGCATCCCTTATTAACTGCAGAATACAGGTATCTGAAAACTCTGACGCGTTAAAGAATTACAGTATGCTTAGTAAACATTTTCAATGGGACACTTTTACAGAATTAAAACGAATATTTTGGTTTATTTCTTTCCTATCACATATTTTCTTTAATTCATCACGCAAATATCTCCATACATCTTCACTGATGATTATATTTTATTTCATGGCTTCAACTTTATTTTGGTGCCAATACCCTCATGGAAATGAGTTGTTTTTTTATTTTATTATTCTCTTTAAAAGTGTTTTGTTTGTTTATGTTTCCATTTCTCTGGCTGAAATTCATGCCAAACATCTGAAAATATAAAGTAAGTTTTTAATTGTTGATTCGTTACTAAAAATGTACCGTACTACAAATGAAAAGATGAACAGTATTAATGATTTCAAGACTGTTTAAATATTGCAAACGATGATATCAGTTAAATAAAGCAGAAGTAAATGGTTTCAGTGAAATTATATTCTTTCCTCCTTGCTTCGTGACGCCAGAAAATAACTCGACAATTAGAGCATTACAAACTGTTTTCTTTTTATTTTTGCATGTATTTTGAGAGGATTATTCTGTGTATACGGATGCTCGACCATATAATGCAATGTCTAAATTTTACATTCAGCTTCAGAGAAAGTGCGAAATGTCAACTTCAAAAAGACTATCTAACACCGAAAGAAAAAATGCTGTTATCACATGTATACCCAGGAACAGTGACATATAAAATAGAAGCGAATATGTGTAAAAGATAATACTATAGTGTAAAAGATAATACTTCCACACTCTATCTGTCAATCACTAAGTATTGCAATTGTTACATGTCAATGACCTCCTCTGTAATATAATTAGAACTTAAACTTTAAGGAGTTTCGAAATTGTATATGACTGCTATTGACATTCTGTGACAAACAACAATGAGTAGATAGCTTAAAACTCTTGGGTACCAAAAAGACATGTATATATATATTAACAACTTTGCACCAATTTAAAGTTAATTTTCATCATTAGTAAAATGATATTGTTGGTTGCAATATCTTACTTCTGGTTTCAAGTTAGAGGACTTTTTTCTGGTATTATTTTAGACGCTTTTTAATGAGCTATTACTAGAGAATAATTCTGAGGAATATCTGTTTGGAAATGTGTTACAAAATGTCCAAAATCATATAAGGAAAGAGAACATTTCATTAATTGTAAAGCATTGCCAGTTGTCATATATGTTATTTATGTTTACACTTTTAGATATATCTATCGCTGCTGGATAGAGATGTAAATTTAAAATAAATTATTCACTAGCGTAGTATGCAATTAAATCCCCTAGTAACTGAATTCAATTACATTTTCCAAGAACATTAACGATTCAATTAATCCATGCCATTTATATACTGCTAATGGAAACATTTGATTTATCAGCTAGCTATTGCGGTTTTGCATATCGTCATCACAGAGGGAAGTATTTTCCCTAAATGGACATCACAAGATCAATACATGTTTCCTGTAAAATATTCTTTCTACTCTTGCTAGGTGGCAAGCGCAATTTTAGAAATCGTGACATTTTAGTCCTGTTAATCAAACTACTCACAATATTTCAGTTTACGCATACGTTGCTCTCTTGTAAAGTTTTGCAAATAGATATTAGATAATTTCATATTAGATATGAATAACTGCGACTTAAATATTAATATTTTCACAGTATATGACACGCATTTTTCCAAGAGAATATTTAAATATATACAGTTACAAATATTTATCATTTGACACGGATAATTATTTAATTTTTACCAATGTATTGGTATTAGGATTTTTATATTATGTTTCACTAAGAATAGACACATTAATAACATCTATAGAAGTTAAATAAGTATAGGTTACACGTCGACTCATAAAACTGAAAGCTAAGAGTCTGATTCTTGCATGAGATTTGAGGCTATAGGGATTCTGTAAGCAGTGAAGTATGAAATGCTTCGCGTAAGCATTTCCATCATTCTGAGGAAATAGGAATACTTAATAGATACCATTTCGCTGATTTTTATTTTAATATAATATTATTATAAGTGAGTGTCTCCAAATAATTATAGCTTGACGCATCAGTCAGTCTAAAGGATTTATGAGACAGGGAGAATTGACTGAAATACACAAGGAAAATAAAATACAAAAATATATATTACAACAAACCCGGTGGTGAAAATAATTTTTTTCCGGGAGCATACATCATGTAACAACACGCGATGTATATTAAGATACTTAAATTGCTATATAATTTGCTTCAGAGATTCATGATAGGAAAATCTATTAAATGACAAAGTTACTACCACCTACCATAGACATCTCACAAGCCAGAAGACACAGAGTTTAACTATCTTTTTCTCAGTCATACGCACGTATACATTTTGTGTGTGTGTGTGTGTGTGTGTGTGTGTGTGTGTGTGTGTGTGTGTGTGTGTATGTGTGTGTGTGTGTGTGTGTGTGTGTTTTAACCACATTGCGTTTGTGTTTCCGTGTTTCTTGGGTACCCTGTTGAGAAAAAGGATCTGTTAAATGAAACCCTAAAATGGTGGCTACTTCTCATAAAATGGCACAGTGTGTATGGTGATTTACTGAAACAAAATTGGATACACACACCCAACGAAACTACAGAATTGTGTATGCAAGACATCCAGTGTTACGTCCGTCATTTTAAGCAGGGCATAACAAATTTATGGAAGGAAGGACAGTGTTGGATAAAAAGATGAATGGATGACCAAAATTATCTGCGGAAAACATTGATCTTTGTTAAACATGCGTTTGCTAGTTCACTTACCACTGCCAGACATTTACATCTACCATGTTCAACAGTGTACTAAGTCCAACACAAGTACTTGCGATTCAACGCTTACAAAGTAAAACTCTTACAGGCCCTGGAACCAAATGATAGATCAAGACGAAATGAGTTTGCTGGAACGAATTTCTGGGGATGCAGCGTTCCTCACCCAATCTTGTCTTCGTGATGAAGCAATCTTTCATGTTTCATGGAAACGGAACACACATAGTGTGAGGATTTGGGGATCAGAACACCCCTATATGACTATGGAACTTCCCCTAGATAGACTGAAGGTGAATGCCTGGTGTGGAATCGAATCATTGGTGCGATCGAATCATTGGTCCATATCTCTTCACAGAGAGATCAATCCCTAAAAATATTTACTTTTAACTTTTGACTAAATATATGGTACCAAAACTGGATGACCTTCAAGCAACATGCTTTGGTTGCATGTATTCGCTCTAGACGAGCCACAATTATCCACTCTCCGAGTGGTGAACAATTCGGTCCCGAGGATTAGGTCCGGTTCCTGAGCCATTCGCGATTTCACCATTCGTTTACGGCATGAACTTACACTTTCATGGCTTAAGCTTTGAGACAAGCATATGACTACTGATCAATTTCAGGCTTTTTGTTTGAAGGACGAAGAGTACAAGTACTCGTTTCTCCCTCTTCCTCCCTGAAACTGACCATTCCATGTCAATTACCTCGGTAGATGTAGACGGTCTAGCTTCCACTGGCTCGCCATTCTCCTTCTCTACTGTCTTCTCTACCTCGTCAGGCTTCTCTTCCTCCTCCCCTGGGGATTCCTTGTTAAGCTTCTCTTGCTGCACGCTTGGTTCCTCTTGCGTGCGTTTCAGGTTGAAGGGACTGGTGCACGTTTTCCTTAGGTTCCCCTTCGGCCTACACCCGAAGCATCTTGGGATTCTGTACTGGACTGATACTTAGTTTTTTCACATCTGGCAGAGATAAAAATTCTGGTATTTCCTCCAGATCCGCTGGTGTGGCTTGAATTGTTGTACTTAAACACTTACCAAATCAGTTCTGTACACTTTTCTCCTTTATATTGAAGGAAGTGGCTGCCAGAAGCGATGCCGGTCTGACTTCGTGAGGAAAACCTTTTATTAAAAAAATAGCGGTTCTTTGCCGAGGTATGGCGGCAAAAGGGCCAGCTCCTTCCTTTGCAGGGTGATTGCAGAATCATTCCTAGCGTTGTACTCTGTCAAGGGTTGTACCTCCACGGTACCGAATTTCTCTTTTCACACAAGCCAAGTTGAAAATATTATGCATTAAGGCCTTTTCAATTTCATCGATGGACGTTGTCTCTATTTCTACTTTTAAGAGATAACGCCCTATAAATTACAGTTCTTCTTGTCTCCTCCATGATTTCCTTGGGGGAATTAACCTTACGTCTGCTCCCCACCTCCCGTAGACTTGGCTGAAATCTTTTTACTGCTTCTGACTTGATGTTATATCATTTTGGTAATTTTCCAACAGCTGTCGCATAGCCTTCTGTACTCTCCTCAGTGTTGCTTGCGTACTCAGAGTCGATACTCTCCATGAAATCAGACACGTCATACAAATCATTATAATTATAAACATAATTATAATTAGGGGTGAGCTAATTGCTTCGTCGCGCGCCAAATTTAGAAATAGTAGCTGAAATTCCTTTTCTACTACCGTAAAGATATCCCAGACAGTAACACACATTCTTTGTATAATTTTACCTACCTAAAAAGGCTTTTTTAACGTATCAACTTACTTAGTAAAATTATTAATTATTAATTAATTAATGTTACTCTTTTATTATTAATATTGAAATTATAATTTACACTTTGATCGAACACTGCAGTTTCTGCGGGATTGCTCGTAACACACACGTGGGTATTGAGGATAAATATGTGTTCACATTCGGACGTATATTTTTGAAAGTGCTTGTTGAATATCAGTTATGTGATGGTGCTCGATATTCAACAAGCACTTTCAAAAATATTGAATCCAAGAACACTGAAATTTATGTTTGAAATGCTGCACTGAAGATGGGAAATAAGTAAATATATATTTACTTTAATCTCGAAACGCGTATCCAGCTAATTTGAGTCGTGTGGATTCGTTATGTTTTCTTTTTGCCGACGTAAACAAAAAGTGTGTTACTGTGTGGGAGATCTTTACGGTAGTAGAACAGAAATGTTAGCTCCTATTTCCAAATTCGGTGCGTGGCAAAGAGGTCAGCTGACCACTAATTATGATTATATTTATAACTATAGAATATTTGTATAATTCTACCTAAAAAGGTTATTTTAACGTACCGACCTACTTGGTAAAATCATTAATTATTAATTAATAAAGTGAATAATTAATTAATTAATTTTACCCCCTTATTATTAATATATATATATATATATATATATATATATATATATATATATATATATATATATATATATATATATATATATACACACATATATACATATATACATATATATATATATATATAGGTATATATAGGTATATATATATATATATATATATATATATATATATATATATATATATATATATATAGATATATATATATATATATATATATATATATATATATATATATATATATATATATATATATATACATACACACACACACATATGCATATACATACATATAAGGAATGAAGTCATGAAGTCATTATAGTGTCAACTTGATAAGCGTTTTGTAAATGCATCAGTTTTCCAAATGCTTCTTTCACTTTCTTTGCCCTAAAAAAATATAGTCCATTGGCAAATATATTAATGAAGCAAAATACCCTTCAAAACACGGCAGAGTCGAACCTTGAATAGAGCAGCATCGACTATGAAGCAGAGGAATGAAACAGCGTGGAAATACAACTGCGATATGTCTATGCCGCAGAAATGTACACTAGACAGTTTTAAATTAGATAAGCAGCATACTACACTGTAAAAATAATAAATGAGCAGTTCTATTAATTTCCGTATTCATTGTACTTGATAAATTCCATATGTGTGTGTGTGTGTGTTTGTGTGTGTGTGTTTGTGTGTGCGTGCGTGCGTGCGTTCGTGCGTGCGGGTGTATGCATGTTTGTATGCATGCATGTATATATATATATATATATATATATATATATATATATATATATATATATATATACTTACATGAAATTTTCAAACAGAATTAATATTTATGCCCACCTTTATTCAGATAAATTACCAGTCTTGTCGAATCAATTCTGTATATACAAAACAAGGGAATCGCAAATGTCAAGAAATACTCCTTTCGATAGTGCAGCAATTAATTTTCTTTTATGCACAACTCTATTCATATAAAGGATCAGTATTGTCGAACCAATTCTGTATATGCAAAGCTAAGGAATCCTAAATATCAAGAAACATTTCCTTCCCTATTGGTGCACAGTCTCGTTCAATGACCGCCCTCAAAACATGTTTATACATTGACATAGAAATCTTGGTGTACCATTTCGGACCAATCTATCAGTTTTGCTAATGTTTATGAAGTTGCACTCATACATTAATATGGTGTTGTGTAGACATTGTCGGCATCTTCTAAGTCGCCTGGAATGCTTGTCATGATAGAGTGTAGTATCAAATTCAAGTAGACAGGACTAATCACAGTACTATAAAGACATTCCAGTTTTTGATGATATGCTGTCTTCACATCACTCCTTGTAATTTAAAACGTTGACTTCCTCGGTAATTTCAGGATTGTCAGATTTCCAGTTGATGGTATATGATGGTTACTTAAAACAACTAATTTAAATGTAGCCCTGTCACACAAAATCTAGTTTGTGTATGTGCACATCTACCTAATTTTCAAAGAACTTCTCACAAAAGTCCAGTCTCCGGTTCGAATTATCTTCCTGGAACGCCTGGATCATACTTCAAATGCACTTTTTCAAACGACATCGCTTCAAGTTTGAGTGAAGGTAAGTCCCTTTCTTTTATTTGTTTAAAACACTCTCCTGAAGTATATTTGTACTTCCACTCAATTGTTTATCTTCCAGTAGCGTGCTTCTCTCAGAGTTGTTTGTTGAAAGCTGAGTTTGACTCCGTTCATAATTAAATAAGCTGTCAGCAGTTTCATGTTTGGAATACTTTGTGTATATAGGTGTGTGTGTGTGTTCATATCTAAGTGAAAGCATGACTAAAAGTGTATATTTGTAATATATTTGCACATATTTTGTATGGTTACGGGATTTTTGTTGATCTGGTTGTATTTATTCGTTGACATACCCATGAATTATGGCTTCTCGAATCTATTTTCTATGCATACGTGTTGCTTCTATTTGGGAACGAATATATTCTATCTCATTTAATAATCCTCTTAAGTATAGACTGAAATTTGTTATCGATATATATTTACACAATAAACATCATGTTAATACATGAATAAGGCGAATAAATTGAAGCAGTACGTTTAACATAGTCTATTTCACCAATAGTAAATGTGACTATAACCATAATGAAAACAGTATATAATGTTACTAATATCAAGAGACCATATCTTTAGGGGTGTGTATAAATATGTATGTGTATATATATATATATATATATATATATATATATATATATATATATATATATATATATATATATATATATATATATATATATATATATATATATATATATATATATGTGTGTGTGTGTGTGTGTGTGTGTGTGTGTGTGTGAGTGTTTGTGTGTGTGGAGGCGCAATGTCGCAGTGGTTAGGGCAGCGGACTCGTGGTCATAGGACCGCGGTTTCGATTCCCAGACCGGGCGTTGTGGGTGTTTATTGAGCAAAAACACCTAAAGCTCCACGAGGCTCCGGCAGGGGATGGTGGCGAACCCTGCTGTACTTTTCCACCACAACTTTCTCTCACTCATTCTTCCTGTTTTTGTTGGACTTGTATTTGAAAGGGCCAGCCTTGTCACACTGTCACGCTGAATATCCCCGAGAACTACGTTAAGGGTACACGTGTCTGTACACGTTAATTTCACGACCAGGCTGTTACGTTGATTGGATCAACTGGAACCCTCGACGTGGTATATATATTTTAAAACGATAAAAGCTTGAGATGAAAAGATAGCGAAATAGTAGAAAAGAAAGGTCACTTAATTTTGCCTTCTGTACAAATTTTGAATATGAATAAGAAAAAAAAAAAACTGTGGAACTTGTAGACAATAGATGACAGCGCTTCAGTTTTCGAATTTGCTGTAGATATTAACATGGTAATTAGGGGCAGTGCATGGTAGATTCAGTAGAGCATTATACAAAATTTGTAAGGCGGTTAGCTAGAAGAATTATTCCTACATTTGGCAAAATGCTTAGTGGTATTTCGTCCGTCATTAAGTTCTGAGATCAAATCTCACCGCGGTAGACTTTGAATTTCGAAGTCGATAAAATAAATATCACTGAGGTTAATGTAATAAACTTAAACTCTTCTCCGAAATTGCTAGCCTTGTACTTGATATTAATGCGGTGATTTAAGGGCAATTGATGACACGTAAAACTTTTGAAAAGTTGCTGCAGAATTCTCGTAGATACAATAATATAGCGGCAGTTTTACTTCTTTTATCACTATACGTATTATACTAAAGAAATATGTTATTTCTGTTATTATTATATTCTATTCGAAATTTTTTATGTGTGTCAATAGTCAAGACATACGTAGTCAGATATCATTTCCTTTAAAACTCGTCAACGTTGACTATCGTAGTTCATTGAATTATAAACATTTTGTTGCTATTTTTACTTATATTTCAGGTATTGCAGAATCAACAATTATATTTCAAGTATTACTTATATCTCAAGTAGTGCAGAATAATTTGATTTATCTTTACTACCTGTTTCCTCTATTTAAAAGCTGCTCAAAATTATCACGATATTCTTTATCATTTCCATTAACGGCGATTCTTTCCTAATGATCTTATACATATTTTCTTATTTATCATTTTATTTCACAACACTTATAGCTAATTTATAATTGAGCCACACATACGGATTTCGTTTTCGTATATTTCAAGTACAACATGAACCTGAATCAATCGTTTAGACTCACTATTTGACAATTGATCTCACTTGAAACAATTTCACATATGTACATTGACTCCTTCATGTTCTACATTAAATGCATTCAAATTGGATAAGTATGCATTCAAAATTTGAATATATTTTGCTTTACCGAAATAAAATTATAATATGATTCGTTATCAGTGGCTGTGTGATAAGAAGTTTGCTTCCCAACCACATAATTCCGGATTAAGTCCCACTGCGTGTCACGTTCGGCATTTGTCTTCAACAATAGCTTCGGACTAAAGTTTTTTGACTGGAATTGCTCAATGGAAACTACAGCAAGCCTACCACATATATATATATATATATATATATATATATATATATATATATATATATATATATATATATATGTGTGTGTGTGTGTGTGTGTGTGTGTGTGTCTGAAAGTGAGTGTATGCCTCCGTGTGTAACTATCGAAACTTGGATTCTAGTGTCAGAGTTTTTACGTCTGCATAACCTAGCGCTTTGACAATAGGAGCCGATCGAATACGTATCAGGGTTAAATCAATAGAAGTACTGGGGTCGATTCGTTCGACAAAACGTCTTCAAGATGGTGCCCCTTCATCATTGCTGCCTAATGGCTGAAATAACTAAAATGTAGTAGATAATATTATATATATATATACGTATATATATATATATATATATATATATATATATATATATATATTTAATTTGTGTATACAAATGTAATTTGCGGTCCATGGGAAGAGCCGTTTTAACGATGCGTCCTGCTCAGCTCTTCGAAACGCCGGTGTTAAAACGGGGGTAGCTGATGAAGTAGGATGTTCTCTATGTGGCGTGTGTTTTCTCGTCTACGTTTTGTTTGCAATGTCCTGTACCCAGATATGCACCTATACATACAGGTGGATGTCGGTATGCACATACCTGTACGTATATATGCGTCTCCAATTTGTAAGTAGTTTTCGTAACTTCATATTTTCCAACGCTACTCTATCTCTTTCTCTTTCTCTTCCTCTATCATTTTCCCCTCTCGTTCTTCCTCTTTACTACTACGTATCTCGCTTTACCCATCTCGTTCTTCCTCTGTTACTACTACGTATCTCTTTTTCCCCCTCGTACTTCCTCTCTTTCTGTTTTCCTCTCGTTGCTCACATATTCTTCTACTTCCTCCCATTGTTTCTCCCTCTACCGCTCTCTCTCTCTTCCCCTTACACCGGCATGGTCACATGCTTCCGGTCAAAAATCCTTTTCTTCCTTGGCTATCGCTGAGCAAACACGCGAACTACTTCGTCCCTACTTTCAAGTTCGTGCCTACAGCGTTGATACACACATAAGTTTTCTCGTCTGGCCGTAAAGCCTTTTCTGTTTGTTTTCCTGACTTGTTTTTTGTCCGCCACTACATTCTTCCATGGCAAGATTTAATTTGTGTATACAAATTTACTTTGCGGTCTATGGGAAGAGCCATTTTAACGATGCGTCCTGCCCAGCTATGCGAAACGCCGGTGTTAAAACGGGGGTAGCTGATGAAGTAGAATGTTCTCTAAGTGGCGTGTGTTTTCTCGTCTACGTTTTGTTTGCAATGTCCTGTACCCAGATATGCACCTATACATACAGGTGAATGTCGGTATGCACATACCTGTACGTATATATGCATATACTCATTTACTATTTGTTTATATATATATATATATATATATATATATATATATATATATGTGTGTGTGTGTGTGTGTGTGTGTCTGTGTGTGTGTCTCTCTCTGTGTATATATATATATACATATATATGTATATATACGTATATATATATGTATATACATTGAGAGAGTGATAGAGTGAGAAGGATACGTATGTACACACACACACACACACACACACACACACACATATATATATATATATATATATATATATATATATACACGTACATACATATATATACATACATACATACATACATACATACATGCATGCATACATACATACATACATACATACATACATACATGCATACATACATGCATTAGGATAGTTAAAATATGTTTCTGATATATTTCAAATACTAAAGACAAATTCTCTGCAGTTGTAGAAAAAATATTTCTGTTATGGCAAAAAGGTGTAAACACACCCTATACTTTCAGTGGAGACACCTTTCAGGATTCCAGACATCAATGTATTAAGCTAATTGACTATTATCAATCAGAAGTAACAGAAAGAGTCAACTCTCAGCAAGTCTTATAAAGCAATATGTGTGACTCAGTGGAAACCGTGAAGATAAACCTGTGTTTATGTTTGTGTACGGTTGTATATTCATATAAAAAAGAATAAGGAAATGGAGCTTGTGAAGTTCATAAGAACCTAGTATCAACCTGCAATCGATCAATATCCCTTAGAATTGTTTCATTTATCCACAGTGCAATTAATTAAATATTAAATTCATATTTCTGAGCATAATCCCTTCAGAAAGAAAAATATACCCTTAGATATTTTGTATATTTGTTTGTAGATTCATCACAGCAGACTGAATGATAATGTTTATTCATATCTGCATTCGGTCTGCGTAGGAGATTTTTGTGTCCTAGCATATGCGCTGCTTCTTTCAGTTTTCGTATTTTCCATTGGTGTTCTCTGTCAAATTATTTTAACTTCATACCACAGGGGAGGTGGTCTTCATTTTTCCATACATTATCACCTATAACCGATTCATCAGTATCTCTTCGTGTCACAGGTTTGCGATGTTTGTCTACACTTATTTTGAGGGGGCGTCATGTTTCACCTTTGTATTACTTACCATAGCTGTATGGGATAGAGTACACGAAGTTTTTGGTCATGTTCTCTTATATTGGTGGTTATACTCGAAGGAAATATTTTGTATCTTTTCGGAGAAGTCTTTCACATGGGGTTGACAGGATGTGGAGAGTCTATTGATTTCATCCTATTTTTTCTTCATAATTAGAGTTGATAGTATGATTTTTCGGATAGCTGTTGCTTAATAGATTGTTACTGAGCTTCATCATTTCTTCATGGTATGTATCACGATCGCTACTTATATTCTTTGCTCGATGTTTTAGGCACTGAGCACACAGTCTCTTTATACGGCATGGATGGTAGGAATTGAAGTTGAGGTATCCTCCAGTGAAGGTCGGCTTGCGGTATACGGATGTCCTGAATCCATACTTGGCGCGTGTTATTGATACGTCCAGGAATGCCAGCTGATTATCTTTTTTTAATCCGTCAAATGTAAATAATGTATATAATGTGCGTAACTCCTCATCTCTTAAATATGGAACTGTGTTGGGAAATATATTGACGAAATTACTTCTGACTCCTGAAATTTGTTCTCTTTCTATTAATATTGAAATATGTATAGATATACATATACACATATACACCCATGCACACATAAATATAAGAACACATATTCATGTCCACATACATATACAAATATATATATTCATTCACAAACATATATTCACATAAATACATGCATTTATATATAGATCTATACGTATATTTATCCATACATATACTCATATATTCACATGTACCTACCCATATGCACGCACATATATGCATGTAAAGGCAGCTTATATTCACAGAGCCATACATGCATATATGTATACTTACATGTATTCATACATATAAATGTCTGTGTGTATGTTTGTGTGTGTGGCTGTGTGTGTACAACGAGTGTTAATATGTTGTTAAGGATATGCTAATGTGGTTAATAATGCAACTCAAATATTGTGTTTATTAATATTCTCTAGTATTTACTGCCTTTTGAATAATGATTAGCCAATGCCGAATAGAACAATGTATCTATTTCGGGAATTATTTGTTTTTGGAAGGGAATTTATACCACTGAAGATTGCTAGAGGTATGTATGTTATTGCGATATACAATTACAATGATTGGAATGCATGATTTAATTGCTTTTATTCTATACTCATGTGGGATGTTGGTGTAAAAATTGATAACACCGAGGGTATCCAATATTGACTCTTCATTAATTGTTGTTGGTAGGTTTTTCAAGCA